>NC_137172.1:121851874-121916874 GCF_951804945.1 Podarcis cretensis | reverse complement strand
ACGACAATGATCTTCAATAAAACCTTTTGTATATAACTTGGACTGGACTTTGGTCTCTTGTGAGCTGGGACCCAGGGTGGCTCTGACAGTAAGTCCCCTCCAAAGAACGCAAAATTTTTTTTTGCAAAGCTCACGAACGGTGACAGCCATGAGTGCGGAGGAGCAGTTGACAGCTCTGCGAACTACAGTTTCCGAACTCACTGCTGCAGTCCTTGCGTCTCAGAAGAAGCATGACGAAGTGGAGAAGCGCTGCCAGGACCTGCAAACCAGGTGGGAACGTGCAAGCAGGGAAGGGTTCCCAGGGTCCAGATCAGAAGGGATTGGACTTGGACGGAGGGGGGGCAGACTAGTCACCCACTTCGATGGGAACCTGAAGCACTACCCCAGTTTCAGAGCAGACGTTTTGTATGCATTGCACTTGCTTCGTCATGACTTTAAAGATGAGGAGGAGAAAGTGGGGTTTATTGTTTCTCACTTGCATGGGCCGGCCAGAGACTGGTTGCGCAATTTGTGGCGTGAAGATGGCCCTGCCCGCCGCGATGCAGATGAATTCATTAAAGCAATGGATGCCTGCTTCCAGTCAACTGTAGATGTGGATCTTGCACGCAGGGAAATTTTTGGATTGCGGCAAGGCAAAGCCACTGTGCGTCAGTACCATTCCAGATTTTTTGCTTTACTGACTGCGCTAAGCTGGGAGAAGGATTGTGCACCTGTGAGGGATTTGTTCTGGGAGGGGCTCAGCGGTCCCATTAAGGATGAACTTGCCAGGGGAGACAGACCCCAGACCCTGGAGGAGCTTGTGCAGAGGGCTTTGGCGATTGGGATAAGGCACGAGGGACGTCCTTGGCACACTGAGGAAGAACGTCAGGTGCGTCTACCAGCGAGGACGTCTTCTTTCATCCCCAGGGAGTTCAGTCAGTCACATCCTTCGCCACTGGGAAGGCAGGGGGAGGAGCCCATGGAACTTGGTGGTGCTAAGGCTCAAGCAACAGCCAGAGCCCCAGCTTCCGGTGCAGTAAAGGCACAGCCTCCTAGAGGGACCAGGAAGTGTTACATTTGCGACAGTGCACAGCACATGGCGAAAGGGTGTCCCCAGAGGCTGCAGAAACACACTGCAGTTTTAGCAACTGTTGCAGCAGAAATGATGCAAGCAGAGCAACCTCAGGGAAACGACAGTGCCTGGCTGGAAGCAGAGCTGCTGGGGCTCAGCCAGGCGAATCTGTAGAGCAGTCCCCAGCGCTTTTGCAACGCACAGACCCTTTACCACCCAAGCCAGCGGTGCAGCTCACTGCAACACTTCAGTTGCCGAATGGAACCACCCTGGAAGTCCCCATCACGATTGATTCTGGGAGCAACGCAGATTTTGTGGGGACGCACTTTGTCAAGCAGCATCGCATAGCGCTTCTGCCAGCGACAACACCTCTGAACGTAGTCACGGTGGATGGCAGGAAATTGCTAGGAGGACAAGTTGTGCAACAGACGCCTCCCATGGTGATGAGGATTGGAAATCATCGAGAAGTCATCAGCTTCAATGTCACCCGCCTTTCAGACACGCCTATAGTATTAGGCATGAGTTGGCTGGAGAGACACAGTCCTGCTGTAGCGTGGTACCAACGGCAGATCACCTTTTGCTCATCGTACTGTGCTCAACATTGCATCCAGTCCAGCCAGGAGGAGGGAGCTGAGCAGCAGTTGCAACTTGGCATGGTGCAGGCAGTACCCCGCAAGTACGAGGGGTTCCTGGAGGTTTTCTGCGAGAAGGAAGCTGACCAGTTGCCGCCCCACAGGCCTTATGATTGTGCCATCGACCTGGTGCCAGGGGCGCAGTTGCCGACTGCAAAGCTGTATTCCATGTCTGAGGACGAGATGCAAGAACTCAGGGAGTTCATAGAGCACAATTTGAAGCGCGGATTCATCCGAGAATCGAAAGCGGTGGGGGGCAGTCCTGTTTTCTTTGTAAAGAAAAAGGACACGCCCCAAAAAAGACTCATTGTGGACTATCGATTCATAAACAGTAAGACCAAACCCAAGGCCTTCCCCATGCCCAAGATAGATGATCTCCTGGCAACCGTAAGGAAGGGGAAGATCTTCACCAAATTGGATCTGCGTGGAGCGTATAACCTCATACGCATCCGGGAGGGCGATGAGTGGAAGACGGCCATGTTCACGCCTCTGGGCACGTACGAATACAGAGTGATGCCATTTGGTCTCCAAAATGGATCTCACGTCTTTCAAGCATTTATGCATCACGTGCTAGCGGGACTTCTATACAAGAAATGCGTGTGTTTCCTCGACGACATCCTGATCTTTTCGGAAACGGAGGAGGCCCATGAGAAGGACGTAAAGGAAGTCCTGCAGAGACTACGGGAGAACAAGCTCTACGCCAAGTTAGAGAAGTGCCAGTTTGATGTGACGGACGTGGATTTCCTAGGCTACAAGCTGTCCGACAAGGGGCTGGCCATGGACAGCGCCAAGGTCCGCGCGGTGTTGGACTGGAAGAGCCCTCGCAATCGGAAGGAAGTCCAAAGATTCATCGGCTTCGCCAACTTCTACCGCAAATTCATCAGAGGTTTTGCAAAGGAGACGGCAGCGATCACGGACACTCTCAGTTCCAAGAAAAAGAGGTTCGTGTGGACGGAACAGGCGGAGCGCTCTTTTCAGAAGCTTAAAAGCCTTTTCGCCTCCGAGGAGCAGCTGCTGCACGTGAATCCAGGCAAGCCCATACGAGTAGAGACCGACGCGTCAGACAGAGCGGTTGGAGCCGTACTCCTGCAAGAAGATCCACATGGAAACTGGAGACCCGGTGCCTTTTACTCCAGAAAGCTCAGCAAAGCGGAGCAAAACTACACCATATGGGACAGGGAGCTGTTAGCCATTCACGCAGCGTTCAAAGCGTGGCGACATTTCCTCATTGGAGCCAAGCACACAGTGCAGGTCCGCACGGATCACAAGAATTTAGAGTATTGGCGCACGGCGAAACTCCAGAGCCAAAGACACATGCGCTGGGCAGAGTTCTTCGCGGATTTCGACTTCAGGATAGAGTACGTCCCAGGGGACTCCAACGTTATAGCCGATGCGCTCTCCAGGAAACCGCAATATCTTGAGGAAGCGGCGCCAATAGCAGCCAGGCACATTTTTGCACCGCAGGCGTGGGCGTGCGCTGCCATCGCTGTCGACCTGGACGCAGTGCGACGCGCGTTGCAGGTAGATCAGTTTGCACAATCCAAAATAGAGGAGCTGCGTAGGGGTTCGCTGAGAGACGATGAGTTCCAGTTACGCGACGGACTGTTAACTCACAAGGGTGCCCTCTACGTGCCGAGCGACGAGCTCCGAGCAAAGGTTCTGCAGCAGTTGCACGACGCTCCCAGTGCGGGCCATTTCGGCAGGGAGAAGACAATAGAACTGGTGGCCAGGGACTTTTGGTGGCCCCAGATGCGAGGAGAAGTAGCGGAGTACGTCGCCAGATGTGACACTTGTCAGAGGTCCAAGCCAGTACACCAGAAGCCGGCGGGCTTGCTGGAACCACTGGAAACACCACAGCAACCGTGGGAGAGGGTGGCGCTGGACTTCGTCACTGACCTGCCCAGTTCCAGAGGCAAGACGGCGGTACTGGTGGTGGTGGACTTGTTCACCAAGATGGCGCACTTCATTCCCTGCGCGAAGGTGGCGACGGCGGAACAGACCGCCAAGCTCTTCATCGACCACGTGTTCCGGGCGCATGGGCTGCCGCGGGCCATCCTGTCCGACAGGGGGCGCCAGTTTATTTCCAATTTTTGGCAGAAGCTCCTAGGTATCCTGCGCGTCAAGATCAACCTAGCGTCGGCAAGACATCCACAAACCAACGGCCAGGCCGAGAGGGTCAACGCGATCATGCAGCAGTACCTGAGATGTTATGCAAATCAGCGACCCACAGCTTGGGTGGACTACCTACCGATGGCGGAGTTTGCCTACAACAACACGAAGCATGCGTCGACGGGGGTGACGCCGTTCTTCGCGAACAATGGACGTCATCCCAGGACCTTCCCGGGGTTCGTAGCACCAAGAGAGGGGGAGCCGCAAGAGGCCGACCAGTTCGCTGCAGAACTACAAGAGGTGCACGAGGAGCTGCGGAGACATTTGGAGCTAGCCAAACAAGCATATAAGGTGCAGGCAGACAAAGGCAGAAGAGTGGGAGAGGACATCCAGGTGGGGGACTGGGTGTGGTTAGCGGCCCAGGCGATGCCAACCAAGTCGTTGGCCAAGAAGAAGCTAGGGCACAGGCAGCTAGGACCATACCAGGTGGAGGCTAAGATCAACCCCGTGGCTTTTCGACTGGCCCTCCCCGAAGGTTCCAGAGTCCACCCGGTTTTTCATAGGTCGGTGCTCACTCCCTACAAGGCCCCGCACAGGTTTCAGGAGTCTGAAACAGTACCGCAGCCACGCACAGAGTCACCTAGGAGGGAGGGATCGCCTAGGGTCGAACCACTCAACGAGGTCACAGAGATCCTGGACTCGAGATGGGGGGAAGAGGGAATAGAATACTTTCTAGTCAGAGAGGGTGCACCAGTCAGTGCCAGTGGGTGGGTGCCGGACTACGCTTTAGACGAACCTCTTTTAAAGGACGAGTTCCATGCCCTTTTCCCACATAGACCCATGCCAGCCGAGTACTTCGATGACTGGCTCTTTACCCCCACATGTTCAGGCAGCACTTTCCACGGCTTTTCTTCAGCCGAGGAAAGAACACCGAACTCAAACTCGCCCAGGGGATCGTGTTCGGGGGTGGACACAGAGCCCTCTTATTGGTGGGATGAGCAACCAGAGGAAGCCTGGCGCAAGAAATGGCTGAAGGGGCCTTGGACGGCAGCACCAGACGAAGTAGCAATGGAAGAGGGAACTGCGAACATTTTGGGTGAAGAACCCGAATTCGAACACACGTACACCGAGCTGCCAGCAGAGGTCATGGACGTAGCCGAACTGTATCCTGCATCTACCTCCGAGGAGCTGCAGTTCCCACAACCCGCACCCGATGGGGGGGAGGGGGGAAGGGGGGGCTTCGAGGGGGGGATGGATGTCAGGGGTTCAGGGAGAGAGGCGCAGAGGAGGGAGGAGACCGAGAGTGAGGGAGAAGGATTCCAGCCTGACGAGGAAGAGGACGACAATGACCCGAGATGGTCCATGAGTCCGTCCAGTGAATCGGAGGATTCCCAAAAGGGAGCCCCCCTGGTCAAGCCAAGGGGAGCCCAAGGGGGAAGCAGTCAGGAGCAGGGGAACGTAGGGGGAACCGCCAGTGGGAGTTGGAGATCGAGACCTGCTTCTCCACCGGAACGGAGTGAAGAGGGTGGAGTTACCAGTGTGTCGGGAGGAACAGAACAAGGAGCAGAGGGGGGAAGGAGATCGGGGCAAGACGTCCTGCCGGAAGGGGCGGAAAGCAGTACCGGGAGCAGTGTGGCTGTTGAAAGGAAGGTCAGGAGCAACGTACGCGCGCCAAGTTCAAATGTGGAGGCGCGCGGAAGTGGGGAGAGCTCTGGGGAGGAGCCTGGTGCTAAAGCACGAAGGAGGGGGCAGCAGGCAGGAGAAGACTCAGCCTCTGGGGAGTCCCGGAAAGAGGGAACACAGGGGGGCAGGAAGACCCTGCGGAAAAGGAAGGAGAGGAAAAGGTGGAGCAGCACAAGCCTCTTAAATTGGTGCAGGGGAGGGACGGACTCAGAGGGGACTTCTAACATCTAAGGGTAACAGATGTGGAGCCACGGAGTTTGGATGTAATGACGACAATGATCTTCAATAAAACCTTTTGTATATAACTTGGACTGGACTTTGGTCTCTTGTGAGCTGGGACCCAGGGTGGCTCTGACACTAACCCTAACCCTAACCCTAACCCTAACCCTAACCCTAACCCTAACCCTAACCCTAACCCTAACCCTAACCCTAACCCTAACCCTAACCCTAACCCTAACCCTAACCCTAACCCTAACCCTAACCCTAACCCTAACCCTAACCCTAACCCTAACCCTAACCCTAACCCTAACCCTAACCCTAACCCTAACCCTAACCCTAACCCTAACCCTAACCCTAACCCTAACCCTAACCCTAACCCTAACCCTAACCCTAACCCTAACCCTAACCCTAACCCTAACCCTAACCCTAACCCTAACCCTAACCCTAACCCTAACCCTAACCCTAACCCTAACCCTAACCCTAACCCTAACCCTAACCCTAACCCTAACCCTAACCCTAACCCTAACCCTAACCCTAACCCTAACCCTAACCCTAACCCTAACCCTAACCCTAACCCTAACCCTAACCCTAACCCTAACCCTAACCCTAACCCTAACCCTAACCCTAACCCTAACCCTAACCCTAACCCTAACCCTAACCCTAACCCTAACCCTAACCCTAACCCTAACCCTAACCCTAACCCTAACCCTAACCCTAACCCTAACCCTAACCCTAACCCTAACCCTAACCCTAACCCTAACCCTAACCCTAACCCTAACCCTAACCCTAACCCTAACCCTAACCCTAACCCTAACCCTAACCCTAACCCTAACCCTAACCCTAACCCTAACCCTAACCCTAACCCTAACCCTAACCCTAACCCTAACCCTAACCCTAACCCTAACCCTAACCCTAACCCTAACCCTAACCCTAACCCTAACCCTAACCCTAACCCTAACCCTAACCCTAACCCTAACCCTAACCCTAACCCTAACCCTAACCCTAACCCTAACCCTAACCCTAACCCTAACCCTAACCCTAACCCTAACCCTAACCCTAACCCTAACCCTAACCCTAACCCTAACCCTAACCCTAACCCTAACCCTAACCCTAACCCTAACCCTAACCCTAACCCTAACCCTAACCCTAACCCTAACCCTAACCCTAACCCTAACCCTAACCCTAACCCTAACCCTAACCCTAACCCTAACCCTAACCCTAACCCTAACCCTAACCCTAACCCTAACCCTAACCCTAACCCTAACCCTAACCCTAACCCTAACCCTAACCCTAACCCTAACCCTAACCCTAACCCTAACCCTAACCCTAACCCTAACCCTAACCCTAACCCTAACCCTAACCCTAACCCTAACCCTAACCCTAACCCTAACCCTAACCCTAACCCTAACCCTAACCCTAACCCTAACCCTAACCCTAACCCTAACCCTAACCCTAACCCTAACCCTAACCCTAACCCTAACCCTAACCCTAACCCTAACCCTAACCCTAACCCTAACCCTAACCCTAACCCTAACCCTAACCCTAACCCTAACCCTAACCCTAACCCTAACCCTAACCCTAACCCTAACCCTAACCCTAACCCTAACCCTAACCCTAACCCTAACCCTAACCCTAACCCTAACCCTAACCCTAACCCTAACCCTAACCCTAACCCTAACCCTAACCCTAACCCTAACCCTAACCCTAACCCTAACCCTAACCCTAACCCTAACCCTAACCCTAACCCTAACCCTAACCCTAACCCTAACCCTAACCCTAACCCTAACCCTAACCCTAACCCTAACCCTAACCCTAACCCTAACCCTAACCCTAACCCTAACCCTAACCCTAACCCTAACCCTAACCCTAACCCTAACCCTAACCCTAACCCTAACCCTAACCCTAACCCTAACCCTAACCCTAACCCTAACCCTAACCCTAACCCTAACCCTAACCCTAACCCTAACCCTAACCCTAACCCTAACCCTAACCCTAACCCTAACCCTAACCCTAACCCTAACCCTAACCCTAACCCTAACCCTAACCCTAACCCTAACCCTAACCCTAACCCTAACCCTAACCCTAACCCTAACCCTAACCCTAACCCTAACCCTAACCCTAACCCTAACCCTAACCCTAACCCTAACCCTAACCCTAACCCTAACCCTAACCCTAACCCTAACCCTAACCCTAACCCTAACCCTAACCCTAACCCTAACCCTAACCCTAACCCTAACCCTAACCCTAACCCTAACCCTAACCCTAACCCTAACCCTAACCCTAACCCTAACCCTAACCCTAACCCTAACCCTAACCCTAACCCTAACCCTAACCCTAACCCTAACCCTAACCCTAACCCTAACCCTAACCCTAACCCTAACCCTAACCCTAACCCTAACCCTAACCCTAACCCTAACCCTAACCCTAACCCTAACCCTAACCCTAACCCTAACCCTAACCCTAACCCTAACCCTAACCCTAACCCTAACCCTAACCCTAACCCTAACCCTAACCCTAACCCTAACCCTAACCCTAACCCTAACCCTAACCCTAACCCTAACCCTAACCCTAACCCTAACCCTAACCCTAACCCTAACCCTAACCCTAACCCTAACCCTAACCCTAACCCTAACCCTAACCCTAACCCTAACCCTAACCCTAACCCTAACCCTAACCCTAACCCTAACCCTAACCCTAACCCTAACCCTAACCCTAACCCTAACCCTAACCCTAACCCTAACCCTAACCCTAACCCTAACCCTAACCCTAACCCTAACCCTAACCCTAACCCTAACCCTAACCCTAACCCTAACCCTAACCCTAACCCTAACCCTAACCCTAACCCTAACCCTAACCCTAACCCTAACCCTAACCCTAACCCTAACCCTAACCCTAACCCTAACCCTAACCCTAACCCTAACCCTAACCCTAACCCTAACCCTAACCCTAACTGTCAGGGGTTCAGGGAGAGAGGCGCAGAGGAGGGAGGAGACCGAGAGTGAGGGAGAAGGATTCCAGCCTGACGAGGAAGAGGACGACAATGACCCGAGATGGTCCATGAGTCCGTCCAGTGAATCGGAGGATTCCCAAGAGGGAGCCCCCCTGGTCAAGCCAAGGGGAGCCCAAGGGGGAAGCAGTCAGGAGCAGGGGAACGTAGGGGGAACCGCCAGTGGGAGTTGGAGATCGAGACCTGCTTCTCCACCGGAACGGAGTGAAGAGGGTGGAGTTACCAGTGTGTCGGGAGGAACAGAACAAGGAGCAGAGGGGGGAAGGAGATCGGGGCAAGACGTGCTGCCGGAAGGGGCGGAAAGCAGTACCGGGAGCAGTGTGGCTGTTGAAAGGAAGGTCAGGAGCAACGTACGCGCGCCAAGTTCAAATGTGGAGGCGCGCGGAAGTGGGGAGAGCTCTGGGGAGGAGCCTGGTGCTAAAGCACGAAGGAGGGGGCAGCAGGCAGGAGAGGACTCAGCCTCTGGGGAGTCCCGGAAAGAGGGAACACAGGGGGGCAGGAAGACCCTGCGGAAAAGGAAGGAGAGGAAAAGGTGGAGCAGCACAAGCCTCTTAAACTGGTGCAGGGGAGGGACGGACTCAGAGGGGACTTCTAACATCTAAGGGTAACAGATGTGGAGCCACGGAGTTTGGATGTAATGACGAGAATGATCTTCAATAAAACCTTTTGTATATAACTTGGACTGGACTTTGGTCTCTTGTGAGCTGGGACCCAGGGTGGCTCTGACAGTAAGTCCCCTCCAAAGAACGCAAAAATTTTTTTTTGCAAAGCTCACGAACGGTGACAGCCATGAGTGCGGAGGAGCAGTTGACAGCTCTGCGAACTACAGTTTCCGAACTCACTGCTGCAGTCCTTGCGTCTCAGAAGAAGCATGACGAAATGGAGAAGCGCTGCCAGGACCTGCAAACCAGGTGGGAACGTGCAAGCAGGGAAGGGTTCCCAGGGTCCAGAGAAGGGATTGGACTTGGACGGAGGGGCGGCAGCCTAGTCACCCACTTCGATGGGAACCTGAAGCACTACCCCAGTTTCAGAGCAGACGTTTTGTATGCATTGCACTTGCTTCGTCATGACTTTAAAGATGAGGAGGAGAAAGTGGGGTTTATTGTTTCTCACTTGCATGGGCCGGCCAGAGACTGGTTGCGCAATTTGTGGCGTGAAGATGGCCCTGCCCGCCGCGATGCAGATGAATTCATTAAAGCAATGGATGCCTGCTTCCAGTCAACTGTAGATGTGGATCTTGCACGCAGGGAAATTTTTGGATTGCGGCAAGGCAAAGCCACTGTGCGTCAGTACCATTCCAGATTTTTTGCTTTACTGACTGCGCTAAGCTGGGAGAAGGATTGTGCACCTGTGAGGGATTTGTTCTGGGAGGGGCTCAGCGGTCCCATTAAGGATGAACTTGCCAGGGGAGACAGACCCCAGACCCTGGAGGAGCTTGTGCAGAGGGCTTTGGCGATTGGGATAAGGCACGAGGGACGTCCTTGGCACACTGAGGAAGAACGTCAGGTGCGTCCACCAGCGAGGACGTCTTCTTTCATCCCCAGGGAGTTCAGTCAGTCACATCCTTCGCCACTGGGAAGGCAGGGGGAGGAGCCCATGGAACTTGGTGGTGCTAAGGCTCAAGCAACAGCCAGAGCCCCAGCTTCCGGTGCAGTAAAGGCACAGCCTCCTAGAGGGACCAGGAAGTGTTACATTTGCGACAGTGCACAGCACATGGCGAAAGAGTGTCCCCAGAGGCTGCAGAAACACACTGCAGCTTTAGCAACTGTTGCAGCAGAAATGATGCAAGCAGAGCAACCTCAGGGAAACGACAGTGCCTGGCTGGAAGCAGAGCTGCTGGGGCTCAGCCAGGCGAATCTGTAGAGCAGTCCCCAGCGCTTTTGCAACGCACAGACCCTTTACCACCCAAGCCAGCGGTGCAGCTCACTGCAACACTTCAGTTGCCGAATGGAACCACCCTGGAAGTCCCCATCACGATTGATTCTGGGAGCAACGCAGATTTTGTGGGGACGCACTTTGTCAAGCAGCATCGCATAGCGCTTCTGCCAGCGACAACACCTCTGAACGTAGTCACGGTGGATGGCAGGAAATTGCTAGGAGGACAAGTTGTGCAACAGACGCCTCCCATGGTGATGAGGATTGGAAATCATCGAGAAGTCATCAGCTTCAATGTCACCCGCCTTTCAGACACGCCTATAGTATTAGGCATGAGTTGGCTGGAGAGACACAGTCCTGCTGTAGCGTGGTACCAACGGCAGATCACCTTTTGCTCATCGTACTGTGCTCAACATTGCATCCAGTCCAGCCAGGAGGAGGGAGCTGAGCAGCAGTTGCAACTTGGCATGGTGCAGGCAGTACCCCGCAAGTACGAGGGGTTCTTGGAGGTTTTCTGCGAGAAGGAAGCTGACCAGTTGCCGCCCCACAGGCCTTATGATTGTGCCATCGACCTGGTGCCAGGGGCGCAGTTGCCGACTGCAAAGCTGTATTCCATGTCTGAGGACGAGATGCAAGAACTCAGGGAGTTCATAGAGCACAATTTGAAGCGCGGATTCATCCGAGAATCGAAAGCGGTGGGGGGCAGTCCTGTTTTCTTTGTAAAGAAAAAGGACACGCCCCAAAAAAGACTCATTGTGGACTATCGATTCATAAACAGTAAGACCAAACCCAAGGCCTTCCCCATGCCCAAGATAGATGATCTCCTGGCAACCGTAAGGAAGGGGAAGATCTTCACCAAATTGGATCTGCGTGGAGCGTATAACCTCATACGCATCCGGGAGGGCGATGAGTGGAAGACGGCCATGTTCACGCCTCTGGGCACGTACGAATACAGAGTGATGCCATTTGGTCTCCAAAATGGATCTCACGTCTTTCAAGCATTTATGCATCACGTGCTAGCGGGACTTCTCTACAAGAAATGCGTGTGTTTCCTCGACGACATCCTGATCTTTTCGGAAACGGAGGAAGCCCATGAGAAGGACGTAAAGGAAGTCCTGCAGAGACTACGGGAGAACAAGCTCTACGCCAAGTTAGAGAAGTGCCAGTTTGATGTGACGGACGTGGATTTCCTAGGCTACAAGCTGTCCGACAAGGGGCTGGCCATGGACAGCGCCAAGGTCCGCGCGGTGTTGGACTGGAAGAGCCCTCGCAATCGGAAGGAAGTCCAAAGATTCATCGGCTTCGCCAACTTCTACCGCAAATTCATCAGAGGTTTTGCAAAGGAGACGGCAGCGATCACGGACACTCTCAGTTCCAAGAAGAAGAGGTTCGTGTGGACGGAACAGGCGGAGCGCTCTTTTCAGAAGCTTAAAAGCCTTTTCGCCTCCGAGGAGCAGCTGCTGCACGTGAATCCAGGCAAGCCCATACGAGTAGAGACCGACGCGTCAGACAGAGCGGTTGGAGCCGTACTCCTGCAAGAAGACCCACAGGGAAACTGGAGACCCGGTGCCTTTTACTCCAGAAAGCTCAGCAAAGCGGAGCAAAACTACACCATATGGGACAGGGAGCTGTTAGCCATTCACGCAGCGTTCAAAGCGTGGCGACATTTCCTCATTGGAGCCAAGCACACAGTGCAGGTCCGCACGGATCACAAGAATTTAGAGTATTGGCGCACGGCGAAACTCCAGAGCCAAAGACACATGCGCTGGGCAGAGTTCTTCGCGGATTTCGACTTCAGGATAGAGTACGTCCCAGGGGACTCCAACGTTATAGCCGATGCACTCTCCAGGAAACCGCAATATCTTGAGGAAGCGGCGCCAATAGCAGCCAGGCACATTTTTGCACCGCAGGCGTGGGCGTGCGCTGCCATCGCTGTCGACCTGGACGCAGTGCGACGCGCGTTGCAGGTAGATCAGTTTGCACAATCCAAAATAGAGGAGCTGCGTAGGGGTTCGCTGAGAGGCGAAGAGTTCCAGTTACGCGACGGACTGTTAACTCACAAGGGTGCCCTATACGTGCCGAGCGACGAGCTCCGAGCAAAGGTTCTGCAGCAGTTGCACGACGCTCCCAGTGCGGGCCATTTCGGCAGGGAGAAGACAATAGAACTGGTGGCCAGGGACTTTTGGTGGCCCCAGATGCGAGGAGAAGTAGCGGAGTACGTCGCCAGATGTGACACTTGTCAGAGGTCCAAGCCAGTACACCAGAAGCCGGCGGGCTTGCTGGAACCACTGGAAACACCACAGCAACCGTGGGAGAGGGTGGCGCTGGACTTCGTCACTGACCTGCCCAGTTCCAGAGGCAAGACGGCGGTACTGGTGGTGGTGGACTTGTTCACCAAGATGGCGCACTTCATTCCCTGCGCGAAGGTGGCGACGGCGGAACAGACCGCCAAGCTCTTCATCGACCACGTGTTCCGGGCGCATGGGCTGCCGCGGGCCATCCTGTCCGACAGGGGGCGCCAGTTTATTTCCAATTTTTGGCAGAAGCTCCTAGGTATCCTGCGCGTCAAGATCAACCTAGCGTCGGCAAGACATCCACAAACCAACGGCCAGGCCGAGAGGGTCAACGCGATCATGCAGCAGTACCTGAGATGTTATGCAAATCAGCGACCCACAGCTTGGGTGGACTACCTACCGATGGCGGAGTTTGCCTACAACAACACGAAGCATGCGTCGACGGGGGTGACGCCGTTCTTCGCGAACAATGGACGTCATCCCAGGACCTTCCCGGGGTTCGTAGCACCAAGAGAGGGGGAGCCGCAAGAGGCCGACCAGTTCGCTGCAGAACTACAAGAGGTGCACGAGGAGCTGCGGAGACATTTGGAGCTAGCCAAACAAGCATATAAGGTGCAGGCAGACAAAGGCAGAAGAGTGGGAGAGGACATCCAGGTGGGGGACTGGGTGTGGTTAGCGGCCCAGGCGATGCCAACCAAGTCGTTGGCCAAGAAGAAGCTAGGGCACAGGCAGCTAGGACCATACCAGGTGGAGGCTAAGATCAACCCCGTGGCTTTTCGACTGGCCCTCCCCGAAGGTTCCAGAGTCCACCCGGTTTTTCATAGGTCGGTGCTCACTCCCTACAAGGCCCCGCACAGGTTTCAGGAGTCTGAAACAGTACCGCAGCCACGCACAGAGTCACCTAGGAGGGAGGGATCGCCTAGGGTCGAACCACTCAACGAGGTCACAGAGATCCTGGACTCGAGATGGGGGGAAGAGGGAATAGAATACTTTCTAGTCAGAGAGGGTGCACCAGTCAGTGCCAGTGGGTGGGTGCCGGACTACGCTTTAGACGAACCTCTTTTAAAGGACGAGTTCCATGCCCTTTTCCCACATAGACCCATGCCAGCCGAGTACTTCGATGACTGGCTCTTTACCCCCACATGTTCAGGCAGCACTTTCCACGGCTTTTCTTCAGCCGAGGAAAGAACGCCGAACTCAAACTCGCCCAGGGGATCGTGTTCGGGGGTGGACACAGAGCCCTCTTATTGGTGGGATGAGCAACCAGAGGAGGCCTGGCGCAAGAAATGGCTAAAGGGGCCTTGGTTGGCAGCACCAGACGAAGTAGCAATGGAAGAGGGAACTGCGAACATTTTGGGTGAGGAACCCGAATTCGAACACACGTACACCGAGCTGCCAGCAGAGGTCATGGACGTAGCCGAACTGTATCCTGCATCTACCTCCGAGGAGCTGCAGTTCCCACAACCCGCACCCGATGGGGGGGAGGGGGGAAGGGGGGGCTTCGAGGGGGGGATGGATGTCAGGGGTTCAGGGAGAGAGGCGCAGAGGAGGGAGGAGACCGAGAGTGAGGGAGAAGGATTCCAGCCTGACGAGGAAGAGGACGACAATGACCCGAGATGGTCCATGAGTCCGTCCAGTGAATCGGAGGATTCCCAAGAGGGAGCCCCCCTGGTCAAGCCAAGGGGAGCCCAAGGGGGAAGCAGTCAGGAGCAGGGGAACGTAGGGGGAACCGCCAGTGGGAGTTGGAGATCGAGACCTGCTTCTCCACCGGAACGGAGTGAAGAGGGTGGAGTTACCAGTGTGTCGGGAGGAACAGAACAAGGAGCAGAGGGGGGAAGGAGATCGGGGCAAGACGTGCTGCCGGAAGGGGCGGAAAGCAGTACCGGGAGCAGTGTGGCTGTTGAAAGGAAGGTCAGGAGCAACGTACGCGCGCCAAGTTCAAATGTGGAGGCGCGCGGAAGTGGGGAGAGCTCTGGGGAGGAGCCTGGTGCTAAAGCACGAAGGAGGGGGCAGCAGGCAGGAGAGGACTCAGCCTCTGGGGAGTCCCGGAAAGAGGGAACACAGGGGGGCAGGAAGACCCTGCGGAAAAGGAAGGAGAGGAAAAGGTGGAGCAGCACAAGCCTCTTAAACTGGTGCAGGGGAGGGACGGACTCAGAGGGGACTTCTAACATCTAAGGGTAACAGATGTGGAGCCACGGAGTTTGGATGTAATGACGAGAATGATCTTCAATAAAACCTTTTGTATATAACTTGGACTGGACTTTGGTCTCTTGTGAGCTGGGACCCAGGGTGGCTCTGACACTAACCCTAACCCTAACCCTAACCCTAACCCTAACCCTAACCCTAACCCTAACCCTAACCCTAACCCTAACCCTAACCCTAACCCTAACCCTAACCCTAACCCTAACCCTAACCCTAACCCTAACCCTAACCCTAACCCTAACCCTAACCCTAACCCTAACCCTAACCCTAACCCTAACCCTAACCCTAACCCTAACCCTAACCCTAACCCTAACCCTAACCCTAACCCTAACCCTAACCCTAACCCTAACCCTAACCCTAACCCTAACCCTAACCCTAACCCTAACCCTAACCCTAACCCTAACCCTAACCCTAACCCTAACCCTAACCCTAACCCTAACCCTAACCCTAACCCTAACCCTAACCCTAACCCTAACCCTAACCCTAACCCTAACCCTAACCCTAACCCTAACCCTAACCCTAACCCTAACCCTAACCCTAACCCTAACCCTAACCCTAACCCTAACCCTAACCCTAACCCTAACCCTAACCCTAACCCTAACCCTAACCCTAACCCTAACCCTAACCCTAACCCTAACCCTAACCCTAACCCTAACCCTAACCCTAACCCTAACCCTAACCCTAACCCTAACCCTAACCCTAACCCTAACCCTAACCCTAACCCTAACCCTAACCCTAACCCTAACCCTAACCCTAACCCTAACCCTAACCCTAACCCTAACCCTAACCCTAACCCTAACCCTAACCCTAACCCTAACCCTAACCCTAACCCTAACCCTAACCCTAACCCTAACCCTAACCCTAACCCTAACCCTAACCCTAACCCTAACCCTAACCCTAACCCTAACCCTAACCCTAACCCTAACCCTAACCCTAACCCTAACCCTAACCCTAACCCTAACCCTAACCCTAACCCTAACCCTAACCCTAACCCTAACCCTAACCCTAACCCTAACCCTAACCCTAACCCTAACCCTAACCCTAACCCTAACCCTAACCCTAACCCTAACCCTAACCCTAACCCTAACCCTAACCCTAACCCTAACCCTAACCCTAACCCTAACCCTAACCCTAACCCTAACCCTAACCCTAACCCTAACCCTAACCCTAACCCTAACCCTAACCCTAACCCTAACCCTAACCCTAACCCTAACCCTAACCCTAACCCTAACCCTAACCCTAACCCTAACCCTAACCCTAACCCTAACCCTAACCCTAACCCTAACCCTAACCCTAACCCTAACCCTAACCCTAACCCTAACCCTAACCCTAACCCTAACCCTAACCCTAACCCTAACCCTAACCCTAACCCTAACCCTAACCCTAACCCTAACCCTAACCCTAACCCTAACCCTAACCCTAACCCTAACTGTCAGGGGTTCAGGGAGAGAGGCGCAGAGGAGGGAGGAGACCGAGAGTGAGGGAGAAGGATTCCAGCCTGACGAGGAAGAGGACGACAATGACCCGAGATGGTCCATGAGTCCGTCCAGTGAATCGGAGGATTCCCAAGAGGGAGCCCCCCTGGTCAAGCCAAGGGGAGCCCAAGGGGGAAGCAGTCAGGAGCAGGGGAACGTAGGGGGAACCGCCAGTGGGAGTTGGAGATCGAGACCTGCTTCTCCACCGGAACGGAGTGAAGAGGGTGGAGTTACCAGTGTGTCGGGAGGAACAGAACAAGGAGCAGAGGGGGGAAGGAGATCGGGGCAAGACGTCCTGCCGGAAGGGGCGGAAAGCAGTACCGGGAGCAGTGTGGCTGTTGAAAGGAAGGTCAGGAGCAACGTACGCGCGCCAAGTTCAAATGTGGAGGCGCGCGGAAGTGGGGAGAGCTCTGGGGAGGAGCCTGGTGCTAAAGCACGAAGGAGGGGGCAGTAGGCAGGAGAAGACTCAGCCTCTGGGGAGTCCCGGAAAGAGGGAACACAGGGGGGCAGGAAGACCCTGCGGAAAAGGAAGGAGAGGAAAAGGTGGAGCAGCACAAGCCTCTTAAACTGGTGCAGGGGAGGGACGGACTCAGAGGGGACTTCTAACATCTAAGGGTAACAGATGTGGAGCCACGGAGTTTGGATGTAGTGACGTGAATGATCTTCAATAAAACCTTTTGTATATAACTTGGACTGGACTTTGGTCTCTTGTGAGCTGGGACCCAGGGTGGCTCTGACAGTAAGTCCCCTCCAAAGAACGCAAAAATTTTTTTTTTGCAAAGCTCACGAACGGTGACAGCCATGAGTGCGGAGGAGCAGTTGACAGCTCTGCGAACTACAGTTTCCGAACTCACTGCTGCAGTCCTTGCGTCTCAGAAGAAGCATGACGAAATGGAGAAGCGCTGCCAGGACCTGCAAACCAGGTGGGAACGTGCAAGCAGGGAAGGGTTCCCAGGGTCCAGAGAAGGGATTGGACTTGGACGGAGGGGGGGCAGCCTAGTCACCCACTTCGATGGGAACCTGAAGCACTACCCCAGTTTCAGAGCAGACGTTTTGTATGCATTGCACTTGCTTCGTCATGACTTTAAAGATGAGGAGGAGAAAGTGGGGTTTATTGTTTCTCACTTGCATGGGCCGGCCAGAGACTGGTTGCGCAATTTGTGGCGTGAAGATGGCCCTGCCCGCCGCGATGCAGATGAATTCATTAAAGCAATGGATGCCTGCTTCCAGTCAACTGTAGATGTGGATCTTGCACGCAGGGAAATTTTTGGATTGCGGCAAGGCAAAGCCACTGTGCGTCAGTACCATTCCAGATTTTTTGCTTTACTGACTGCGCTAAGCTGGGAGAAGGATTGTGCACCTGTGAGGGATTTGTTCTGGGAGGGGCTCAGCGGTCCCATTAAGGATGAACTTGCCAGGGGAGACAGACCCCAGACCCTGGAGGAGCTTGTGCAGAGGGCTTTGGCGATTGGGATAAGGCACGAGGGACGTCCTTGGCACACTGAGGAAGAACGTCAGGTGCGTCCACCAGCGAGGACGTCTTCTTTCATCCCCAGGGAGTTCAGTCAGTCACATCCTTCGCCACTGGGAAGGCAGGGGGAGGAGCCCATGGAACTTGGTGGTGCTAAGGCTCAAGCAACAGCCAGAGCCCCAGCTTCCGGTGCAGTAAAGGCACAGCCTCCTAGAGGGACCAGGAAGTGTTACATTTGCGACAGTGCACAGCACAGGGCGAAAGAGTGTCCCCAGAGGCTGCAGAAACACACTGCAGCTTTAGCAACTGTTGCAGCAGAAATGATGCAAGCAGAGCAACCTCAGGGAAACGACAGTGCCTGGCTGGAAGCAGAGCTGCTGGGGCTCAGCCAGGCGAATCTGTAGAGCAGTCCCCAGCGCTTTTGCAACGCACAGACCCTTTACCACCCAAGCCAGCGGTGCAGCTCACTGCAACACTTCAGTTGCCGAATGGAACCACCCTGGAAGTCCCCATCACGATTGATTCTGGGAGCAACGCAGATTTTGTGGGGACGCACTTTGTCAAGCAGCATCGCATAGCGCTTCTGCCAGCGACAACACCTCTGAACGTAGTCACGGTGGATGGCAGGAAATTGCTAGGAGGACAAGTTGTGCAACAGACGCCTCCCATGGTGATGAGGATTGGAAATCATCGAGAAGTCATCAGCTTCAATGTCACCCGCCTTTCAGACACGCCTATAGTATTAGGCATGAGTTGGCTGGAGAGACACAGTCCTGCTGTAGCGTGGTACCAACGGCAGATCACCTTTTGCTCATCGTA
Organism: Podarcis cretensis; assembly: GCF_951804945.1. Classification (NCBI taxonomy): domain Eukaryota; kingdom Metazoa; phylum Chordata; class Lepidosauria; order Squamata; family Lacertidae; genus Podarcis; species Podarcis cretensis. Next base: position 121,898,037 of record NC_137172.1, on the reverse strand, counting down.
CTGTGCTCAACATTGCATCCAGTCCAGCCAGGAGGAGGGAGCTGAGCAGCAGTTGCAACTTGGCATGGTGCAGGCAGTACCCCGCAAGTACGAGGGGTTCCTGGAGGTTTTCTGCGAGAAGGAAGCTGACCAGTTGCCGCCCCACAGGCCTTATGATTGTGCCATCGACCTGGTGCCAGGGGCGCAGTTGCCGACTGCAAAGCTGTATTCCATGTCTGAGGACGAGATGCAAGAACTCAGGGAGTTCATAGAGCACAATTTGAAGCGCGGATTCATCCGAGAATCGAAAGCGGTGGGGGGCAGTCCTGTTTTCTTTGTAAAGAAAAAGGACACGCCCCAAAAAAGACTCATTGTGGACTATCGATTCATAAACAGTAAGACCAAACCCAAGGCCTTCCCCATGCCCAAGATAGATGATCTCCTGGCAACCGTAAGGAAGGGGAAGATCTTCACCAAATTGGATCTGCGTGGAGCGTATAACCTCATACGCATCCGGGAGGGCGATGAGTGGAAGACGGCCATGTTCACGCCTCTGGGCACGTACGAATACAGAGTGATGCCATTTGGTCTCCAAAATGGATCTCACGTCTTTCAAGCATTTATGCATCACGTGCTAGCGGGACTTCTCTACAAGAAATGCGTGTGTTTCCTCGACGACATCCTGATCTTTTCGGAAACGGAGGAAGCCCATGAGAAGGACGTAAAGGAAGTCCTGCAGAGACTACGGGAGAACAAGCTCTACGCCAAGTTAGAAAAGTGCCAGTTTGATGTGACGGACGTGGATTTCCTAGGCTACAAGCTGTCCGACAAGGGGCTGGCCATGGACAGCGCCAAGGTCCGCGCGGTGTTGGACTGGAAGAGCCCTCGCAATCGGAAGGAAGTCCAAAGATTCATCGGCTTCGCCAACTTCTACCGCAAATTCATCAGAGGTTTTGCAAAGGAGACGGCAGCGATCACGGACACTCTCAGTTCCAAGAAGAAGAGGTTCGTGTGGACGGAACAGGCGGAGCGCTCTTTTCAGAAGCTTAAAAGCCTTTTCGCCTCCGAGGAGCAGCTGCTGCACGTGAATCCAGGCAAGCCCATACGAGTAGAGACCGACGCGTCAGACAGAGCGGTTGGAGCCGTACTCCTGCAAGAAGATCCACAGGGAAACTGGAGACCCGGTGCCTTTTACTCCAGAAAGCTCAGCAAAGCGGAGCAAAACTACACCATATGGGACAGGGAGCTGTTAGCCATTCACGCAGCGTTCAAAGCGTGGCGACATTTCCTCATTGGAGCCAAGCACACAGTGCAGGTCCGCACGGATCACAAGAATTTAGAGTATTGGCGCACGGCGAAACTCCAGAGCCAAAGACACATGCGCTGGGCAGAGTTCTTCGCGGATTTCGACTTCAGGATAGAGTACGTCCCAGGGGACTCCAACGTTATAGCCGATGCGCTCTCCAGGAAACCGCAATATCTTGAGGAAGCGGCGCCAATAGCAGCCAGGCACATTTTTGCACCGCAGGCGTGGGCGTGCGCTGCCATCGCTGTCGACCTGGACGCAGTGCGACGCGCGTTGCAGGTAGATCAGTTTGCACAATCCAAAATAGAGGAGCTGCGTAGGGGTTCGCTGAGAGACGAAGAGTTCCAGTTACGCGACGGACTGTTAACTCACAAGGGTGCCCTATACGTGCCGAGCGACGAGCTCCGAGCAAAGGTTCTGCAGCAGTTGCACGACGCTCCCAGTGCGGGCCATTTCGGCAGGGAGAAGACAATAGAACTGGTGGCCAGGGACTTTTGGTGGCCCCAGATGCGAGGAGAAGTAGCGGAGTACGTCGCCAGATGTGACACTTGTCAGAGGTCCAAGCCAGTACACCAGAAGCCGGCGGGCTTGCTGGAACCACTGGAAACACCACAGCAACCGTGGGAGAGGGTGGCGCTGGACTTCGTCACTGACCTGCCCAGTTCCAGAGGCAAGACGGCGGTACTGGTGGTGGTGGACTTGTTCACCAAGATGGCGCACTTCATTCCCTGCGCGAAGGTGGCGACGGCGGAACAGACCGCCAAGCTCTTCATCGACCACGTGTTCCGGGCGCATGGGCTGCCGCGGGCCATCCTGTCCGACAGGGGGCGCCAGTTTATTTCCAATTTTTGGCAGAAGCTCCTAGGTATCCTGCGCGTCAAGATCAACCTAGCGTCGGCAAGACATCCACAAACCAACGGCCAGGCCGAGAGGGTCAACGCGATCATGCAGCAGTACCTGAGATGTTATGCAAATCAGCGACCCACAGCTTGGGTGGACTACCTACCGATGGCGGAGTTCGCCTACAACAACACGAAGCATGCGTCGACGGGGGTGACGCCGTTCTTCGCGAACAATGGACGTCATCCCAGGACCTTCCCGGGGTTCGTAGCACCAAGAGAGGGGGAGCCGCAAGAGGCCGACCAGTTCGCTGCAGAACTACAAGAGGTGCACGAGGAGCTGCGGAGACATTTGGAGCTAGCCAAACAAGCATATAAGGTGCAGGCAGACAAAGGCAGAAGAGTGGGAGAGGACATCCAGGTGGGGGACTGGGTGTGGTTAGCGGCCCAGGCGATGCCAACCAAGTCGTTGGCCAAGAAGAAGCTAGGGCACAGGCAGCTAGGACCATACCAGGTGGAGGCTAAGATCAACCCCGTGGCTTTTCGACTGGCCCTCCCCGAAGGTTCCAGAGTCCACCCGGTTTTTCATAGGTCGGTGCTCACTCCCTACAAGGCCCCGCACAGGTTTCAGGAGTCTGAAACAGTACCGCAGCCACGCACAGAGTCACCTAGGAGGGAGGGATCGCCTAGGGTCGAACCACTCAACGAGGTCACAGAGATCCTGGACTCGAGATGGGGGGAAGAGGGAATAGAATACTTTCTAGTCAGAGAGGGTGCACCAGTCAGTGCCAGTGGGTGGGTGCCGGACTACGCTTTAGACGAACCTCTTTTAAAGGACGAGTTCCATGCCCTTTTCCCACATAGACCCATGCCAGCCGAGTACTTCGATGACTGGCTCTTTACCCCCACATGTTCAGGCAGCACTTTCCACGGCTTTTCTTCAGCCGAGGAAAGAACGCCGAACTCAAACTCGCCCAGGGGATCGTGTTCGGGGGTGGACACAGAGCCCTCTTATTGGTGGGATGAGCAACCAGAGGAGGCCTGGCGCAAGAAATGGCTAAAGGGGCCTTGGTTGGCAGCACCAGACGAAGTAGCAATGGAAGAGGGAACTGCGAACATTTTGGGTGAGGAACCCGAATTCGAACACACGTACACCGAGCTGCCAGCAGAGGTCATGGACGTAGCCGAACTGTATCCTGCATCTAACTCCGAGGAGCTGCAGTTCCCACAACCCGCACCCGATGGGGGGGAGGGGGGAAGGGGGGGCTTCGAGGGGGGGATGGATGTCAGGGGTTCAGGGAGAGAGGCGCAGAGGAGGGAGGAGACCGAGAGTGAGGGAGAAGGATTCCAGCCTGACGAGGAAGAGGACGACAATGACCCGAGATGGTCCATGAGTCCGTCCAGTGAATCGGAGGATTCCCAAGAGGGAGCCCCCCTGGTCAAGCCAAGGGGAGCCCAAGGGGGAAGCAGTCAGGAGCAGGGGAACGTAGGGGGAACCGCCAGTGGGAGTTGGAGATCGAGACCTGCTTCTCCACCGGAACGGAGTGAAGAGGGTGGAGTTACCAGTGTGTCGGGAGGAACAGAACAAGGAGCAGAGGGGGGAAGGAGATCGGGGCAAGACGTCCTGCCGGAAGGGGCGGAAAGCAGTACCGGGAGCAGTGTGGCTGTTGAAAGGAAGGTCAGGAGCAACGTACGCGCGCCAAGTTCAAATGTGGAGGCGCGCGGAAGTGGGGAGAGCTCTGGGGAGGAGCCTGGTGCTAAAGCACGAAGGAGGGGGCAGCAGGCAGGAGAAGACTCAGCCTCTGGGGAGTCCCGGAAAGAGGGAACACAGGGGGGCAGGAAGACCCTGCGGAAAAGGAAGGAGAGGAAAAGGTGGAGCAGCACAAGCCTCTTAAACTGGTGCAGGGGAGGGACGGACTCAGAGGGGACTTCTAACATCTAAGGGTAACAGATGTGGAGCCACGGAGTTTGGATGTAGTGACGTGAATGATCTTCAATAAAACCTTTTGTATATAACTTGGACTGGACTTTGGTCTCTTGTGAGCTGGGACCCAGGGTGGCTCTGACACTAACCCTAACCCTAACCCTAACCCTAACCCTAACCCTAACCCTAACCCTAACCCTAACCCTAACCCTAACCCTAACCCTAACCCTAACCCTAACCCTAACCCTAACCCTAACCCTAACCCTAACCCTAACCCTAACCCTAACCCTAACCCTAACCCTAACCCTAACCCTAACCCTAACCCTAACCCTAACCCTAACCCTAACCCTAACCCTAACCCTAACCCTAACCCTAACCCTAACCCTAACCCTAACCCTAACCCTAACCCTAACCCTAACCCTAACCCTAACCCTAACCCTAACCCTAACCCTAACCCTAACCCTAACCCTAACCCTAACCCTAACCCTAACCCTAACCCTAACCCTAACCCTAACCCTAACCCTAACCCTAACCCTAACCCTAACCCTAACCCTAACCCTAACCCTAACCCTAACCCTAACCCTAACCCTAACCCTAACCCTAACCCTAACCCTAACCCTAACCCTAACCCTAACCCTAACCCTAACCCTAACCCTAACCCTAACCCTAACCCTAACCCTAACCCTAACCCTAACCCTAACCCTAACCCTAACCCTAACCCTAACCCTAACCCTAACCCTAACCCTAACCCTAACCCTAACCCTAACCCTAACCCTAACCCTAACCCTAACCCTAACCCTAACTGTCAGGGGTTCAGGGAGAGAGGCGCAGAGGAGGGAGGAGACCGAGAGTGAGGGAGAAGGATTCCAGCCTGACGAGGAAGAGGACGACAATGACCCGAGATGGTCCATGAGTCCGTCCAGTGAATCGGAGGATTCCCAAGAGGGAGCCCCCCTGGTCAAGCCAAGGGGAGCCCAAGGGGGAAGCAGTCAGGAGCAGGGGAACGTAGGGGGAACCGCCAGTGGGAGTTGGAGATCGAGACCTGCTTCTCCACCGGAACGGAGTGAAGAGGGTGGAGTTACCAGTGTGTCGGGAGGAACAGAACAAGGAGCAGAGGGGGGAAGGAGATCGGGGCAAGACGTCCTGCCGGAAGGGGCGGAAAGCAGTACCGGGAGCAGTGTGGCTGTTGAAAGGAAGGTCAGGAGCAACGTACGCGCGCCAAGTTCAAATGTGGAGGCGCGCGGAAGTGGGGAGAGCTCTGGGGAGGAGCCTGGCGCTAAAGCACGAAGGAGGGGGCAGCAGGCAGGAGAAGACTCAGCCTCTGGGGAGTCCCGGAAAGAGGGAACACAGGGGGGCAGGAAGACCCTGCGGAAAAGGAAGGAGAGGAAAAGGTGGAGCAGCACAAGCCTCTTAAACTGGTGCAGGGGAGGGACGGACTCAGAGGGGACTTCTAACATCTAAGGGTAACAGATGTGGAGCCACGGAGTTTGGATGTAATGACGAGAATGATCTTCAATAAAACCTTTTGTATATAACTTGGACTGGACTTTGGTCTCTTGTGAGCTGGGACCCAGGGTGGCTCTGACAGTAAGTCCCCTCCAAAGAACGCAAAAATTTTTTTTTGCAAAGCTCACGAACGGTGACAGCCATGAGTGCGGAGGAGCAGTTGACAGCTCTGCGAACTACAGTTTCCGAACTCACTGCTGCAGTCCTTGCGTCTCAGAAGAAGCATGACGAAATGGAGAAGCGCTGCCAGGACCTGCAAACCAGGTGGGAACGTGCAAGCAGGGAAGGGTTCCCAGGGTCCAGAGAAGGGATTGGACTTGGACGGAGGGGGGGCAGCCTAGTCACCCACTTCGATGGGAACCTGAAGCACTACCCCAGTTTCAGAGCAGACGTTTTGTATGCATTGCACTTGCTTCGTCATGACTTTAAAGATGAGGAGGAGAAAGTGGGGTTTATTGTTTCTCACTTGCATGGGCCGGCCAGAGACTGGTTGCGCAATTTGTGGCGTGAAGATGGCCCTGCCCGCCGCGATGCAGATGAATTCATTAAAGCAATGGATGCCTGCTTCCAGTCAACTGTAGATGTGGATCTTGCACGCAGGGAAATTTTTGGATTGCGGCAAGGCAAAGCCACTGTGCGTCAGTACCATTCCAGATTTTTTGCTTTACTGACTGCGCTAAGCTGGGAGAAGGATTGTGCACCTGTGAGGGATTTGTTCTGGGAGGGGCTCAGCGGTCCCATTAAGGATGAACTTGCCAGGGGAGACAGACCCCAGACCCTGGAGGAGCTTGTGCAGAGGGCTTTGGCGATTGGGATAAGGCACGAGGGACGTCCTTGGCACACTGAGGAAGAACGTCAGGTGCGTCCACCAGCGAGGACGTCTTCTTTCATCCCCAGGGAGTTCAGTCAGTCACATCCTTCGCCACTGGGAAGGCAGGGGGAGGAGCCCATGGAACTTGGTGGTGCTAAGGCTCAAGCAACAGCCAGAGCCCCAGCTTCCGGTGCAGTAAAGGCACAGCCTCCTAGAGGGACCAGGAAGTGTTACATTTGCGACAGTGCACAGCACATGGCGAAAGAGTGTCCCCAGAGGCTGCAGAAACACACTGCAGCTTTAGCAACTGTTGCAGCAGAAATGATGCAAGCAGAGCAACCTCAGGGAAACGACAGTGCCTGGCTGGAAGCAGAGCTGCTGGGGCTCAGCCAGGCGAATCTGTAGAGCAGTCCCCAGCGCTTTTGCAACGCACAGACCCTTTACCACCCAAGCCAGCGGTGCAGCTCACTGCAACACTTCAGTTGCCGAATGGAACCACCCTGGAAGTCCCCATCACGATTGATTCTGGGAGCAACGCAGATTTTGTGGGGACGCACTTTGTCAAGCAGCATCGCATAGCGCTTCTGCCAGCGACAACACCTCTGAACGTAGTCACGGTGGATGGCAGGAAATTGCTAGGAGGACAAGTTGTGCAACAGACGCCTCCCATGGTGATGAGGATTGGAAATCATCGAGAAGTCATCAGCTTCAATGTCACCCGCCTTTCAGACACGCCTATAGTATTAGGCATGAGTTGGCTGGAGAGACACAGTCCTGCTGTAGCGTGGTACCAACGGCAGATCACCTTTTGCTCATCGTACTGTGCTCAACATTGCATCCAGTCCAGCCAGGAGGAGGGAGCTGAGCAGCAGTTGCAACTTGGCATGGTGCAGGCAGTACCCCGCAAGTACGAGGGGTTCCTGGAGGTTTTCTGCGAGAAGGAGGCTGACCAGTTGCCGCCCCACAGGCCTTATGACTGTGCCATCGACCTGGTGCCAGGGGCGCAGTTGCCGACTGCAAAGCTGTATTCCATGTCTGAGGACGAGATACAAGAACTCAGGGAGTTCATAGAGCACAATTTGAAGCGCGGATTCATCCGAGAATCGAAAGCGGTGGGGGGCAGTCCTGTTTTCTTTGTAAAGAAAAAGGACACGCCCCAAAAAAGACTCATTGTGGACTATCGATTCATAAACAGTAAGACCAAACCCAAGGCCTTCCCCATGCCCAAGATAGATGATCTCCTGGCAACCGTAAGGAAGGGGAAGATCTTCACCAAATTGGATCTGCGTGGAGCGTATAACCTCATACGCATCCGGGAGGGCGATGAGTGGAAGACGGCCATGTTCACGCCTCTGGGCACGTACGAATACAGAGTGATGCCATTTGGTCTCCAAAATGGATCTCACGTCTTTCAAGCATTTATGCATCACGTGCTAGCGGGACTTCTCTACAAGAAATGCGTGTGTTTCCTCGACGACATCCTGATCTTTTCGGAAACGGAGGAGGCCCATGAGAAGGACGTAAAGGAAGTCCTGCAGAGACTACGGGAGAACAAGCTCTACGCCAAGTTAGAGAAGTGCCAGTTTGATGTGACGGACGTGGATTTCCTAGGCTACAAGCTGTCCGACAAGGGGCTGGCCATGGACAGCGCCAAGGTCCGCGCGGTGTTGGACTGGAAGAGCCCTCGCAATCGGAAGGAAGTCCAAAGATTCATCGGCTTCGCCAACTTCTACCGCAAATTCATCAGAGGTTTTGCAAAGGAGACGGCAGCGATCACGGACACTCTCAGTTCCAAGAAGAAGAGGTTCGTGTGGACGGAACAGGCGGAGCGCTCTTTTCAGAAGCTTAAAAGCCTTTTCGCCTCCGAGGAGCAGCTGCTGCACGTGAATCCAGGCAAGCCCATACGAGTAGAGACCGACGCGTCAGACAGAGCGGTTGGAGCCGTACTCCTGCAAGAAGATCCACAGGGAAACTGGAGACCCGGTGCCTTTTACTCCAGAAAGCTCAGCAAAGCGGAGCAAAACTACACCATATGGGACAGGGAGCTGTTAGCCATTCACGCAGCGTTCAAAGCGTGGCGACATTTCCTCATTGGAGCCAAGCACACAGTGCAGGTCCGCACGGATCACAAGAATTTAGAGTATTGGCGCACGGCGAAACTCCAGAGCCAAAGACACATGCGCTGGGCAGAGTTCTTCGCGGATTTCGACTTCAGGATAGAGTACGTCCCAGGGGACTCCAACGTTATAGCCGATGCGCTCTCCAGGAAACCGCAATATCTTGAGGAAGCGGCGCCAATAGCAGCCAGGCACATTTTTGCACCGCAGGCGTGGGCGTGCGCTGCCATCGCTGTCGACCTGGACGCAGTGCGACGCGCGTTGCAGGTAGATCAGTTTGCACAATCCAAAATAGAGGAGCTGCGTAGGGGTTCGCTGAGAGACGATGAGTTCCAGTTACGCGACGGACTGTTAACTCACAAGGGTGCCCTATACGTGCCGAGCGACGAGCTCCGAGCAAAGGTTCTGCAGCAGTTGCACGACGCTCCCAGTGCGGGCCATTTCGGCAGGGAGAAGACAATAGAACTGGTGGCCAGGGACTTTTGGTGGCCCCAGATGCGAGGAGAAGTAGCGGAGTACGTCGCCAGATGTGACACTTGTCAGAGGTCCAAGCCAGTACACCAGAAGCCGGCGGGCTTGCTGGAACCACTGGAAACACCACAGCAACCGTGGGAGAGGGTGGCGCTGGACTTCGTCACTGACCTGCCCAGTTCCAGAGGCAAGACGGCGGTACTGGTGGTGGTGGACTTGTTCACCAAGATGGCGCACTTCATTCCCTGCGCGAAGGTGGCGACGGCGGAACAGACCGCCAAGCTCTTCATCGACCACGTGTTCCGGGCGCATGGGCTGCCGCGGGCCATCCTGTCCGACAGGGGGCGCCAGTTTATTTCCAATTTTTGGCAGAAGCTCCTAGGTATCCTGCGCGTCAAGATCAACCTAGCGTCGGCAAGACATCCACAAACCAACGGCCAGGCCGAGAGGGTCAACGCGATCATGCAGCAGTACCTGAGATGTTATGCAAATCAGCGACCCACAGCTTGGGTGGACTACCTACCGATGGCGGAGTTTGCCTACAACAACACGAAGCATGCGTCGACGGGGGTGACGCCGTTCTTCGCGAACAATGGACGTCATCCCAGGACCTTCCCGGGGTTCGTAGCACCAAGAGAGGGGGAGCCGCAAGAGGCCGACCAGTTCGCTGCAGAACTACAAGAGGTGCACGAGGAGCTGCGGAGACATTTGGAGCTAGCCAAACAAGCATATAAGGTGCAGGCAGACAAAGGCAGAAGAGTGGGAGAGGACATCCAGGTGGGGGACTGGGTGTGGTTAGCGGCCCAGGCGATGCCAACCAAGTCGTTGGCCAAGAAGAAGCTAGGGCACAGGCAGCTAGGACCATACCAGGTGGAGGCTAAGATCAACCCCGTGGCTTTTCGACTGGCCCTCCCCGAAGGTTCCAGAGTCCACCCGGTTTTTCATAGGTCGGTGCTCACTCCCTACAAGGCCCCGCACAGGTTTCAGGAGTCTGAAACAGTACCGCAGCCACGCACAGAGTCACCTAGGAGGGAGGGATCGCCTAGGGTCGAACCACTCAACGAGGTCACAGAGATCCTGGACTCGAGATGGGGGGAAGAGGGAATAGAATACTTTCTAGTCAGAGAGGGTGCACCAGTCAGTGCCAGTGGGTGGGTGCCGGACTACGCTTTAGACGAACCTCTTTTAAAGGACGAGTTCCATGCCCTTTTCCCACATAGACCCATGCCAGCCGAGTACTTCGATGACTGGCTCTTTACCCCCACATGTTCAGGCAGCACTTTCCACGGCTTTTCTTCAGCCGAGGAAAGAACGCCGAACTCAAACTCGCCCAGGGGATCGTGTTCGGGGGTGGACACAGAGCCCTCTTATTGGTGGGATGAGCAACCAGAGGAGGCCTGGCGCAAGAAATGGCTAAAGGGGCCTTGGTTGGCAGCACCAGACGAAGTAGCAATGGAAGAGGGAACTGCGAACATTTTGGGTGAGGAACCCGAATTCGAACACACGTACACCGAGCTGCCAGCAGAGGTCATGGACGTAGCCGAACTGTATCCTGCATCTACCTCCGAGGAGCTGCAGTTCCCACAACCCGCACCCGATGGGGGGGAGGGGGGAAGGGGGGGCTTCGAGGGGGGGATGGATGTCAGGGGTTCAGGGAGAGAGGCGCAGAGGAGGGAGGAGACCGAGAGTGAGGGAGAAGGATTCCAGCCTGACGAGGAAGAGGACGACAATGACCCGAGATGGTCCATGAGTCCGTCCAGTGAATCGGAGGATTCCCAAGAGGGAGCCCCCCTGGTCAAGCCAAGGGGAGCCCAAGGGGGAAGCAGTCAGGAGCAGGGGAACGTAGGGGGAACCGCCAGTGGGAGTTGGAGATCGAGACCTGCTTCTCCACCGGAACGGAGTGAAGAGGGTGGAGTTACCAGTGTGTCGGGAGGAACAGAACAAGGAGCAGAGGGGGGAAGGAGATCGGGGCAAGACGTCCTGCCGGAAGGGGCGGAAAGCAGTACCGGGAGCAGTGTGGCTGTTGAAAGGAAGGTCAGGAGCAACGTACGCGCGCCAAGTTCAAATGTGGAGGCGCGCGGAAGTGGGGAGAGCTCTGGGGAGGAGCCTGGTGCTAAAGCACGAAGGAGGGGGCAGCAGGCAGGAGAAGACTCAGCCTCTGGGGAGTCCCGGAAAGAGGGAACACAGGGGGGCAGGAAGACCCTGCGGAAAAGGAAGGAGAGGAAAAGGTGGAGCAGCACAAGCCTCTTAAACTGGTGCAGGGGAGGGACGGACTCAGAGGGGACTTCTAACATCTAAGGGTAACAGATGTGGAGCCACGGAGTTTGGATGTAATGACGAGAATGATCTTCAATAAAACCTTTTGTATATAACTTGGACTGGACTTTGGTCTCTTGTGAGCTGGGACCCAGGGTGGCTCTGACACTAACCCTAACCCTAACCCTAACCCTAACCCTAACCCTAACCCTAACCCTAACCCTAACCCTAACCCTAACCCTAACCCTAACCCTAACCCTAACCCTAACCCTAACCCTAACCCTAACCCTAACCCTAACCCTAACCCTAACCCTAACCCTAACCCTAACCCTAACCCTAACCCTAACCCTAACCCTAACCCTAACCCTAACCCTAACCCTAACCCTAACCCTAACCCTAACCCTAACCCTAACCCTAACCCTAACCCTAACCCTAACCCTAACCCTAACCCTAACCCTAACCCTAACCCTAACCCTAACCCTAACCCTAACCCTAACCCTAACCCTAACCCTAACCCTAACCCTAACCCTAACCCTAACCCTAACCCTAACCCTAACCCTAACCCTAACCCTAACCCTAACCCTAACCCTAACCCTAACCCTAACCCTAACCCTAACCCTAACCCTAACCCTAACCCTAACCCTAACCCTAACCCTAACCCTAACCCTAACCCTAACCCTAACCCTAACCCTAACCCTAACCCTAACCCTAACCCTAACCCTAACCCTAACCCTAACCCTAACCCTAACCCTAACCCTAACCCTAACTGTCAGGGGTTCAGGGAGAGAGGCGCAGAGGAGGGAGGAGACCGAGAGTGAGGGAGAAGGATTCCAGCCTGACGAGGAAGAGGACGACAATGACCCGAGATGGTCCATGAGTCCGTCCAGTGAATCGGAGGATTCCCAAAAGGGAGCCCCCCTGGTCAAGCCAAGGGGAGCCCAAGGGGGAAGCAGTCAGGAGCAGGGGAACGTAGGGGGAACCGCCAGTGGGAGTTGGAGATCGAGACCGGCTTCTCCACCGGAACGGAGTGAAGAGGGTGGAGTTACCAGTGTGTCGGGAGGAACTGAACAAGGAGCAAAGGGGGGAAGGAGATCAGGGCAAGACGTCCTGCCGGAAGGGGCGGAAAGCAGTACCGGGAGCAGTGTGGCTGTTGAAAGGAAGGTCAGGAGCAACGTACGCGCGCCAAGTTCAAATGTGGAGGCGCGCGGAAGTGGGGAGAGCTCTGGGGAGGAGCCTGGTGCTAAAGCACGAAGGAGGGGGCAGCAGGCAGGAGAAGACTCAGCCTCTGGGGAGTCCCGGAAAGAGGGAACACAGGGGGGCAGGAAGACCCTGCGGAAAAGGAAGGAGAGGAAAAGGTGGAGCAGCACAAGCCTCTTAAATAGGTGCAGGGGAGGGACGGACTCAGAGGGGACTTCTAACATCTAAGGGTAACAGATGCGGAGCCACGGAGTTTGGATGTAATGACGACAATGATCTTCAATAAAACCTTTTGTACATAACTTGGACTGGACTTTGGTCTCTTGTGAGCTGGGACCCAGGGTGGCTCTGACAGTAAGTCCCCTCCAAAGAACGCAAAAATTTTTTTTTGCAAAGCTCACGAACGGTGACAGCCATGAGTGCGGAGGAGCAGTTGACAGCTCTGCGAACTACAGTTTCCGAACTCACTGCTGCAGTCCTTGCGTCTCAGAAGAAGCATGACGAACTGGAGAAGCGCTGCCAGGACCTGCAAACCAGGTGGGAACGTGCAAGCAGGGAAGGGTTCCCAGGGTCCAGAGAAGGGATTGGACTTGGACGGAGGGGGGGCAGCCTAGTCACCCACTTCGATGGGAACCTGAAGCACTACCCCAGTTTCAGAGCAGACGTTTTGTATGCATTGCACTTGCTTCGTCATGACTTTAAAGATGAGGAGGAGAAAGTGGGGTTTATTGTTTCTCACTTGCATGGGCCGGCCAGAGACTGGTTGCGCAATTTGTGGCGTGAAGATGGCCCTGCCCGCCGCGATGCAGATGAATTCATTAAAGCAATGGATGCCTGCTTCCAGTCAACTGTAGATGTGGATCTTGCACGCAGGGAGATTTTTGGATTGCGGCAAGGCAAAGCCACTGTGCGTCAGTACCATTCCAGATTTTTTGCTTTACTGACTGCGCTAAGCTGGGAGAAGGATTGTGCACCTGTGAGGGATTTGTTCTGGGAGGGGCTCAGCGGTCCCATTAAGGATGAACTTGCCAGGGGAGACAGACCCCGGACCCTAGAGGAGCTTGTGCAGAGGGCTTTGGCGATTGGGATAAGGCACGAGGGACGTCCTTGGCACACTGAGGAAGAACGTCAGGTGCGTCCACCAGCAAGGACGTCTTCTTTCATCCCCAGGGAGTTCAGTCAGTCACATCCTTCGCAACTGGGAAGGCAGGGGGAGGAGCCCATGGAACTTGGTGGTGCTACGGCTCAAGCAACAGCCAGAGCCCCAGCTTCCGGTGCAGTAAAGGCACAGCCTCCTAGAGGGACCAGGAAGTGTTACATTTGCGACAGTGCACAGCACATGGCGAAAGAGTGTCCCCAGAGGCTGCAGAAACACACTGCAGCTTTAGCAACTGTTGCAGCAGAAATGATGCAAGCAGAGCAACCTCAGGGAAACGACAGTGCCTGGCTGGAAGCAGAGCTGCTGGGGCTCAGCCAGGCGAATCTGTAGAGCAGTCCCCAGCGCTTTTGCAACGCACAGACCCTTTACCACCCAAGCCAGTACACCAGAAGCCGGCGGGCTTGCTGGAACCACTGGAAACACCACAGCAACCGTGGGAGAGGGTGGCGCTGGACTTCGTCACTGACCTGCCCAGTTCCAGAGGCAAGACGGCAGTACTGGTGGTGGTGGACTTGTTCACCAAGATGGCGCACTTCATTCCCTGCGCGAAGGTGGCGACGGCGGAACAGACCGCCAAGCTTTTCATCGACCACGTGTTCCGGGCGCATGGGCTGCCGCGGGCCATCCTGTCCGACAGGGGGCGCCAGTTTATTTCCAATTTTTGGCAGAAGCTCCTAGGTATCCTGCGCGTCAAGATCAACCTAGCGTCGGCAAGACATCCACAAACCAACGGCCAGGCCGAGAGGGTCAACGCGATCATGCAGCAGTACCTGAGATGTTATGCAAATCAGCGACCCACAGCTTGGGTGGACTACCTACCGATGGCGGAGTTTGCCTACAACAACACGAAGCATGCGTCGACGGGGGTGACGCCGTTCTTCGCGAACAATGGACGTCATCCCAGGACCTTCCCGGGGTTCGTAGCACCAAGAGAGGGGGAGCCGCAAGAGGCCGACCAGTTCGCTGCAGAACTACAAGAGGTGCACGAGGAGCTGCGGAGACATTTGGAGCTAGCCAAACAAGCATATAAGGTGCAGGCAGATAAAGGCAGAAGAGTGGGAGAGGACATCCAGGTGGGGGACTGGGTGTGGTTAGCGGCCCAGGCGATGCCAACCAAGTCGTTGGCCAAGAAGAAGCTAGGGCACAGGCAGCTAGGACCATACCAGGTGGAGGCTAAGATCAACCCCGTGGCTTTTCGACTGGCCCTCCCCGAAGGTTCCAGAGTCCACCCGGTTTTTCATAGGTCGGTGCTCACTCCCTACAAGGCCCCGCACAGGTTTCAGGAGTCTGAAACAGTACCGCAGCCACGCACAGAGTCACCTAGGAGGGAGGGATCGCCTAGGGTCGAACCACTCAACGAGGTCACAGAGATCCTGGACTCGAGATGGGGGGAAGAGGGAATAGAATACTTTCTAGTCAGAGAGGGTGCACCAGTCAGTGCCAGTGGGTGGGTGCCGGACTACGCTTTAGACGAACCTCTTTTAAAGGACGAGTTCCATGCCCTTTTCCCACATAGACCCATGCCAGCCGAGTACTTCGATGACTGGCTCTTTACCCCCACATGTTCAGGCAGCACTTTCCACGGCTTTTCTTCAGCCGAGGAAAGAACGCCGAACTCAAACTCGCCCAGGGGATCGTGTTCGGGGGTGGACACAGAGCCCTCTTATTGGTGGGATGAGCATCCAGAGGAAGCCTGGCGCAAGAAATGGCTGAAGGGGCCTTGGCCGGCAGCACCAGACGAAGTAGCAATGGAAGAGGGAACTGCGAACATTTTGGGTGAAGAACCCGAATTCGAACACACGTACACCGAGCTACCAGCAGAGGTCATGGACGTAGCCGAACTGTATCCTGCATCTACCTCCGAGGAGCTGCAGTTCCCACAACCCGCACCCGATGGGGGGGAGGGGGGAAGGGGGGGCTTCGAGGGGGGGATGGATGTCAGGGGTTCAGGGAGAGAGGCGCAGAGGAGGGAGGAGACCGAGAGTGAGGGAGAAGGATTCCAGCCTGACGAGGAAGAGGACGACAATGACCCGAGATGGTCCATGAGTCCGTCCAGTGAATCGGAGGATTCCCAAAAGGGAGCCCCCCTGGTCAAGCCAAGGGGAGCCCAAGGGGGAAGCAGTCAGGAGCAGGGGAACGTAGGGGGAACCGCCAGTGGGAGTTGGAGATCGAGACCGGCTTCTCCACCGGAACGGAGTGAAGAGGGTGGAGTTACCAGTGTGTCGGGAGGAACTGAACAAGGAGCAAAGGGGGGAAGGAGATCAGGGCAAGACGTCCTGCCGGAAGGGGCGGAAAGCAGTACCGGGAGCAGTGTGGCTGTTGAAAGGAAGGTCAGGAGCAACGTACGCGCGCCAAGTTCAAATGTGGAGGCGCGCGGAAGTGGGGAGAGCTCTGGGGAGGAGCCTGGTGCTAAAGCACGAAGGAGGGGGCAGCAGGCAGGAGAAGACTCAGCCTCTGGGGAGTCCCGGAAAGAGGGAACACAGGGGGGCAGGAAGACCCTGCGGAAAAGGAAGGAGAGGAAAAGGTGGAGCAGCACAAGCCTCTTAAATAGGTGCAGGGGAGGGACGGACTCAGAGGGGACTTCTAACATCTAAGGGTAACAGATGCGGAGCCACGGAGTTTGGATGTAATGACGACAATGATCTTCAATAAAACCTTTTGTACATAACTTGGACTGGACTTTGGTCTCTTGTGAGCTGGGACCCAGGGTGGCTCTGACACTAACCCTAACCCTAACCCTAACCCTAACCCTAACCCTAACCCTAACCCTAACCCTAACCCTAACCCTAACCCTAACCCTAACCCTAACCCTAACCCTAACCCTAACCCTAACCCTAACCCTAACCCTAACCCTAACCCTAACCCTAACCCTAACCCTAACCCTAACCCTAACCCTAACCCTAACCCTAACCCTAACCCTAACCCTAACCCTAACCCTAACCCTAACCCTAACCCTAACCCTAACCCTAACCCTAACCCTAACCCTAACCCTAACCCTAACCCTAACCCTAACCCTAACCCTAACCCTAACCCTAACCCTAACCCTAACCCTAACCCTAACCCTAACCCTAACCCTAACCCTAACCCTAACCCTAACCCTAACCCTAACCCTAACCCTAACCCTAACCCTAACCCTAACCCTAACCCTAACCCTAACCCTAACCCTAACCCTAACCCTAACCCTAACCCTAACCCTAACCCTAACCCTAACCCTAACCCTAACCCTAACCCTAACCCTAACCCTAACCCTAACCCTAACCCTAACCCTAACCCTAACCCTAACCCTAACCCTAACCCTAACCCTAACCCTAACCCTAACCCTAACCCTAACCCTAACCCTAACCCTAACCCTAACCCTAACCCTAACCCTAACCCTAACCCTAACCCTAACCCTAACCCTAACCCTAACCCTAACCCTAACCCTAACCCTAACCCTAACCCTAACCCTAACCCTAACCCTAACCCTAACCCTAACCCTAACCCTAACCCTAACCCTAACCCTAACCCTAACCCTAACCCTAACCCTAACCCTAACCCTAACCCTAACCCTAACCCTAACCCTAACCCTAACCCTAACCCTAACCCTAACCCTAACCCTAACCCTAACCCTAACCCTAACCCTAACCCTAACCCTAACCCTAACCCTAACCCTAACCCTAACCCTAACCCTAACCCTAACCCTAACCCTAACCCTAACCCTAACCCTAACCCTAACCCTAACCCTAACCCTAACCCTAACCCTAACCCTAACCCTAACCCTAACCCTAACCCTAACCCTAACCCTAACCCTAACCCTAACCCTAACCCTAACCCTAACCCTAACCCTAACCCTAACCCTAACCCTAACCCTAACCCTAACCCTAACCCTAACCCTAACCCTAACCCTAACCCTAACCCTAACCCTAACCCTAACCCTAACCCTAACCCTAACCCTAACCCTAACCCTAACCCTAACCCTAACCCTAACCCTAACCCTAACCCTAACCCTAACCCTAACCCTAACCCTAACCCTAACCCTAACCCTAACCCTAACCCTAACCCTAACCCTAACCCTAACCCTAACCCTAACCCTAACCCTAACCCTAACCCTAACCCTAACCCTAACCCTAACCCTAACCCTAACCCTAACCCTAACCCTAACCCTAACCCTAACCCTAACTGTCAGGGGTTCAGGGAGAGAGGCGCAGAGGAGGGAGGAGACCGAAAGTGAGGGAGAAGGATTCCAGCCTGACGAGGAAGAGGACGACAATGACCCGAGATGGTCCATGAGTCCGTCCAGTGGATCGGAGGATTCCCAAAAGGGAGCCCCCCTGGTCAAGCCAAGGGGAGCCCAAGGGGGAAGCAGTCAGGAGCAGGGGAATGTAGGGGGAACCGCCAGTGGGAGTTGGAGATCGAGACCTGCTTCTCCACCGGAACGGAGTGAAGAGGGTGGAGTTACCAGTGTGTCGGGAGGAACAGAACAAGGAGCAGAGGGGGGAAGGAGATCGGGGCAAGACGTCCTGCCGGAAGGGGCGGAAAGCAGTACCGGGAGCAGTGTGGCTGTTGAAAGGAAGGTGAGGAGCAACGTACGCGCGCCAAGTTCAAATGTGGAGGCGCGCGGAAGTGGGGAGAGCTCTGGGGAGGAGCCTGGTGCTAAAGCACGAAGGAGGGGGCAGCAGGCAGGAGAAGACTCAGCCTCTGGGGAGTCCCGGAAAGAGGGAACACAGGGGGGCAGGAAGACCCTGCGGAAAAAGGAAGGAGAGGAAAAGGTGGAGCAGCACAAGCCTCTTAAATTGGTGCAGGGGAGGGACGGACTCAGAGGGGACTTCTAACATCTAAGGGTAACAGATGTGGAGCCACGGAGTTTGGATGTAATGACGACAATGATCTTCAATAAAACCTTTTGTATATAACTTGGACTGGACTTTGGTCTCTTGTGAGCTGGGACCCAGGGTGGCTCTGACAGTAAGTCCCCTCCAAAGAACGCAAAAATTTTTTTTTTGCAAAGCTCACGAACGGTGACAGCCATGAGTGCGGAGGAGCAGTTGACAGCTCTGCGAACTACAGTTTCCGAACTCACTGCTGCAGTCCTTGCGTCTCAGAAGAAGCATGACGAAACGGAGAAGCGCTGCCAGGACCTGCAAACCAGGTGGGAACGTGCAAGCAGGGAAGGGATTGGACTTGGACGGAGGGGGGGCAGCCTAGTCACCCACTTCGATGGGAACCTGAAGCACTACCCCAGTTTCAGAGCAGACGTTTTGTATGCATTGCACTTGCTTCGTCATGACTTTAAAGATGAGGAGGAGAAAGTGGGGTTTATTGTTTCTCACTTGCATGGGCCGGCCAGAGACTGGTTGCGCCATTTGTGGCGTGAAGAAGGCCCTGCCCGCCGCGAGGCAGATGAATTCATTAAAGCAATGGATGCCTGCTTCCAGTCAACTGTAGATGTGGATCTTGCACGCAGGGAAATTTTTGGATTGCGGCAAGGCAAAGCCACTGTGCGTCAGTACCATTCCAGATTTTTTGCTTTACTGACTGCGCTAAGCTGGGAGAAGGATTGTGCACCTGTGAGGGATTTGTTCTGGGAGGGGCTCAGCGGTCCCATTAAGGATGAACTTGCCAGGGGAGACAGACCCCAGACCCTGGAGGAGCTTGTGCAGAGGGCTTTGGCGATTGGGATAAGGCACGAGGGACGTCCTTGGCACACTGAGGAAGAACGTCAGGTGCGTCCACCAGCGAGGACGCCTTCTTTCATCCCCAGGGAGTTCAGTCAGTCACATCCTTCGCCACTGGGAAGGCAGGGGGAGGAGCCCATGGAACTTGGTGGTGCTAAGGCTCAAGCAACAGCCAGAGCCCCAGCTTCCGGTGCAGTAAAGGCACAGCCTCCTAGAGGGACCAGGAAGTGTTACATTTGCGACAGTGCACAGCACATGGCGAAAGAGTGTCCCCAGAGGCTGCAGAAACACACTGCAGCTTTAGCAACTGTTGCAGCAGAAATGATGCAAGCAGAGCAACCTCAGGGAAACGACAGTGCCTGGCTGGAAGCAGAGCTGCTGGGGCTCAGCCAGGCGAATCTGTAGAGCAGTCCCCAGCGCTTTTGCAACGCACAGACCCTTTACCACCCAAGCCAGCGGTGCAGCTCACTGCAACACTTCAGTTGCCGAATGGAACCACCCTGGAAGTCCCCATCACGATTGATTCTGGTAGCAACGCAGATTTTGTGGGGACGCACTTTGTCAAGCAGCATCGCATAGCGCTTCTGCCAGCGACAACACCTCTGAACGTAGTCACGGTGGATGGCAGGAAATTGCTAGGAGGACAAGTTGTGCAACAGACGCCTCCCATGGTGATGAGGATTGGAAATCATCGAGAAGTCATCAGCTTCAATGTCACCCGCCTTTCAGACACGCCTATAGTATTAGGCATGAGTTGGCTGGAGAGACACAGTCCTGCTGTAGCGTGGTACCAACGGCAGATCACCTTTTGCTCATCGTACTGTGCTCGACATTGCATCCAGTCCAGCCAGGAGGAGGGAGCTGAGCAGCAGTTGCAACTTGGCATGGTGCAGGCAGTACCCCGCAAGTACGAGGGGTTCCTGGAAGTTTTCTGCGAGAAGGAAGCTGACCAGTTGCCGCCCCACAGGCCTTATGATTGTGCCATCGACCTGGTGCCAGGGGCGCAGTTGCCGACTGCAAAGCTGTATTCCATGTCAGAGGACGAGATGCAAGAACTCAGGGAGTTCATAGAGCACAATTTGAAGCGCGGATTCATCCGAGAATCGAAAGCGGTGGGGGGCAGTCCTGTTTTCTTTGTAAAGAAAAAGGACACGCCCCAAAAAAGACTCATTGTGGACTATCGATTCATAAACAGTAAGACCAAACCCAAGGCCTTCCCCATGCCCAAGATAGATGATCTCCTGGCAACCGTAAGGAAGGGGAAGATCTTCACCAAATTGGATCTGCGTGGAGCGTATAACCTCATACGCATCCGGGAGGGCGATGAGTGGAAGACGGCCATGTTCACGCCTCTGGGCACGTACGAATACAGAGTGATGCCATTTGGTCTCCAAAATGGATCTCACGTCTTTCAAGCATTTATGCATCACGTGCTAGCGGGACTTCTCTACAAGAAATGCGTGTGTTTCCTCGACGACATCCTGATCTTTTCGGAAACGGAGGAGGCCCATGAGAAGGACGTAAAGGAAGTCCTGCAGAGACTACGGGAGAACAAGCTCTACGCCAAGTTAGAGAAGTGCCAGTTTGATGTGACGGACGTGGATTTCCTAGGCTACAAGCTGTCCGACAAGGGGTTGGCCATGGACAGCGCCAAGGTCCGCGCGGTGTTGGACTGGAAGAGCCCTCGCAATCGGAAGGAAGTCCAAAGATTCATCGGCTTCGCCAACTTCTACCGCAAATTCATCAGAGGTTTTGCAAAGGAGACGGCAGCGATCACGGACACTCTCAGTTCCAAGAAAAAGAGGTTCGTGTGGACGGAACAGGCGGAGCGCTCTTTTCAGAAGCTTAAAAGCCTTTTCGCCTCCGAGGAGCAGCTGCTGCACGTGAATCCAGGCAAGCCCATACGAGTAGAGACCGACGCGTCAGACAGAGCGGTTGGAGCCGTACTCCTGCAAGAAGATCCACATGGAAACTGGAGACCCGGTGCCTTTTACTCCAGAAAGCTCAGCAAAGCGGAGCAAAACTACACCATATGGGACAGGGAGCTGTTAGCCATTCACGCAGCGTTCAAAGCGTGGCGACATTTCCTCATTGGAGCCAAGCACACAGTGCAGGTCCGCACGGATCACAAGAATTTAGAGTATTGGCGCACGGCGAAACTCCAGAGCCAAAGACACATGCGCTGGGCAGAGTTCTTCGCGGATTTCGACTTCAGGATAGAGTATGTCCCAGGGGACTCCAACGTTATAGCCGATGCGCTCTCCAGGAAACCGCAATATCTTGAGGAAGCGGCGCCAATAGCAGCCAGGCACATTTTTGCACCGCAGGCGTGGGCGTGCGCTGCCATCGCTGTCGACCTGGACGCAGTGCGACGCGCGTTGCAGGTAGATCAGTTTGCACAATCCAAAATAGAGGAGCTGCGTAGGGGTTCGCTGAGAGACGATGAGTTCCAGTTACGCGACGGACTGTTAACTCACAAGGGTGCCCTCTACGTGCCGAGCGACGAGCTCCGAGCAAAGGTTCTGCAGCAGTTGCACGACGCTCCCAGTGCGGGCCATTTCGGCAGGGAGAAGACAATAGAACTGGTGGCCAGGGACTTTTGGTGGCCCCAGATGCGAGGAGAAGTAGCGGAGTACGTCGCCAGATGTGACACTTGTCAGAGGTCCAAGCCAGTACACCAGAAGCCGGCGGGCTTGCTGGAACCACTGGAAACACCACAGCAACCGTGGGAGAGGGTGGCGCTGGACTTCGTCACTGACCTGCCCAGTTCCAGAGGCAAGACGGCGGTACTGGTGGTGGTGGACTTGTTCACCAAGATGGCGCACTTCATTCCCTGCGCGAAGGTGGCGACGGCGGAACAGACCGCCAAGCTCTTCATCGACCACGTGTTCCGGGCGCATGGGCTGCCGCGGGCCATCCTGTCCGACAGGGGGCGCCAGTTTATTTCCAATTTTTGGCAGAAGCTCCTAGGTATCCTGCGCGTCAAGATCAACCTAGCGTCGGCAAGACATCCACAAACCAACGGCCAGGCCGAGAGGGTCAACGCGATCATGCAGCAGTACCTGAGATGTTATGCAAATCAGCGACCCACAGCTTGGGTGGACTACCTACCGATGGCGGAGTTTGCCTACAACAACACGAAGCATGCGTCGACGGGGGTGACGCCGTTCTTCGCGAACAATGGACGTCATCCCAGGACCTTCCCGGGGTTCGTAGCACCAAGAGAGGGGGAGCCGCAAGAGGCCGACCAGTTCGCTGCAGAACTACAAGAGGTGCACGAGGAGCTGCGGAGACATTTGGAGCTAGCCAAACAAGCATATAAGGTGCAGGCAGACAAAGGCAGAAGAGTGGGAGAGGACATCCAGGTGGGGGACTGGGTGTGGTTAGCGGCCCAGGCGATGCCAACCAAGTCGTTGGCCAAGAAGAAGCTAGGGCACAGGCAGCTAGGACCATACCAGGTGGAGGCTAAGATCAACCCCGTGGCTTTTCGACTGGCCCTCCCCGAAGGTTCCAGAGTCCACCCGGTTTTTCATAGGTCGGTGCTCACTCCCTACAAGGCCCCGCACAGGTTTCAGGAGTCTGAAACAGTACCGCAGCCACGCACAGAGTCACCTAGGAGGGAGGGATCGCCTAGGGTCGAACCACTCAACGAGGTCACAGAGATCCTGGACTCGAGATGGGGGGAAGAGGGAATAGAATACTTTCTAGTCAGAGAGGGTGCACCAGTCAGTGCCAGTGGGTGGGTGCCGGACTACGCTTTAGACGAACCTCTTTTAAAGGACGAGTTCCATGCCCTTTTCCCACATAAACCCATGCCAGCCGAGTACTTCGATGACTGGCTCTTTACCCCCACATGTTCAGGCAGCACTTTCCACGGCTTTTCTTCAGCCGAGGAAAGAACGCCGAACTCAAACTCGCCCAGGGGATCGTGTTCGGGGGTGGACACAGAGCCCTCTTATTGGTGGGATGAGCAACCAGAGGAAGCCTGGCGCAAGAAATGGCTGAAGGGGCCTTGGCAGGCAGCACCAAACGAAGTAGCAATGGAAGAGGGAACTGCGAACATGTTGGGTGAAGAACCCGAATTCGAACACACGTACACCGAGCTGCCAGCAGAGGTCATGGACGTAGCCGAACTGTATCCTGCATCTACCTCCGAGGAGCTGCAGTTCCCACAACCCGCACCCGATGGGGGGGAGGGGGGAAGGGGGGGCTTCGAGGGGGGGATGGATGTCAGGGGTTCAGGGAGAGAGGCGCAGAGGAGGGAGGAGACCGAAAGTGAGGGAGAAGGATTCCAGCCTGACGAGGAAGAGGACGACAATGACCCGAGATGGTCCATGAGTCCGTCCAGTGGATCGGAGGATTCCCAAAAGGGAGCCCCCCTGGTCAAGCCAAGGGGAGCCCAAGGGGGAAGCAGTCAGGAGCAGGGGAATGTAGGGGGAACCGCCAGTGGGAGTTGGAGATCGAGACCTGCTTCTCCACCGGAACGGAGTGAAGAGGGTGGAGTTACCAGTGTGTCGGGAGGAACAGAACAAGGAGCAGAGGGGGGAAGGAGATCGGGGCAAGACGTCCTGCCGGAAGGGGCGGAAAGCAGTACCGGGAGCAGTGTGGCTGTTGAAAGGAAGGTGAGGAGCAACGTACGCGCGCCAAGTTCAAATGTGGAGGCGCGCGGAAGTGGGGAGAGCTCTGGGGAGGAGCCTGGTGCTAAAGCACGAAGGAGGGGGCAGCAGGCAGGAGAAGACTCAGCCTCTGGGGAGTCCCGGAAAGAGGGAACACAGGGGGGCAGGAAGACCCTGCGGAAAAGGAAGGAGAGGAAAAGGTGGAGCAGCACAAGCCTCTTAAATTGGTGCAGGGGAGGGACGGACTCAGAGGGGACTTCTAACATCTAAGGGTAACAGATGTGGAGCCACGGAGTTTGGATGTAATGACGACAATGATCTTCAATAAAACCTTTTGTATATAACTTGGACTGGACTTTGGTCTCTTGTGAGCTGGGACCCAGGGTGGCTCTGACACTAACCCTAACCCTAACCCTAACCCTAACCCTAACCCTAACCCTAACCCTAACCCTAACCCTAACCCTAACCCTAACCCTAACCCTAACCCTAACCCTAACCCTAACCCTAACCCTAACCCTAACCCTAACCCTAACCCTAACCCTAACCCTAACCCTAACCCTAACCCTAACCCTAACCCTAACCCTAACCCTAACCCTAACCCTAACCCTAACCCTAACCCTAACCCTAACCCTAACCCTAACCCTAACCCTAACCCTAACCCTAACCCTAACCCTAACCCTAACCCTAACCCTAACCCTAACCCTAACCCTAACCCTAACCCTAACCCTAACCCTAACCCTAACCCTAACCCTAACCCTAACCCTAACCCTAACCCTAACCCTAACCCTAACCCTAACCCTAACCCTAACCCTAACCCTAACCCTAACCCTAACCCTAACCCTAACCCTAACCCTAACCCTAACCCTAACCCTAACCCTAACCCTAACCCTAACCCTAACCCTAACCCTAACCCTAACCCTAACCCTAACCCTAACCCTAACCCTAACCCTAACCCTAACCCTAACCCTAACCCTAACCCTAACCCTAACCCTAACCCTAACCCTAACCCTAACCCTAACCCTAACCCTAACCCTAACCCTAACCCTAACCCTAACCCTAACCCTAACCCTAACCCTAACCCTAACCCTAACCCTAACCCTAACCCTAACCCTAACCCTAACCCTAACCCTAACCCTAACCCTAACCCTAACCCTAACCCTAACCCTAACCCTAACCCTAACCCTAACCCTAACCCTAACCCTAACCCTAACCCTAACCCTAACCCTAACCCTAACCCTAACCCTAACCCTAACCCTAACCCTAACCCTAACCCTAACCCTAACCCTAACCCTAACCCTAACCCTAACCCTAACCCTAACCCTAACCCTAACCCTAACCCTAACCCTAACCCTAACCCTAACCCTAACCCTAACCCTAACCCTAACCCTAACCCTAACCTAACCTAACCTAACCTAACCTAACCTAACCTAACCCTAACCCTAACCCTAACCCTAACCCTAACCCTAACCCTAACCCTAACCCTAACCCTAACCCTAACCCTAACCCTAACCCTAACTGTCAGAGCCACCCTGGGTCCCAGCTCACAAGAGACCAAAGTCCAGTCCAAGTTATATACAAAAGGTTTTATTGAAGATCATTGTCGTCGTTACATCCAAACTCCGTGGCTCCACATCTGTTACCCTTAGACGTTAGGAGTCCCCTCTGAGTCCGTCCCTCCCCTGCACCAATTTAAGAGGCTTGTGCTGCTCCACCTTTTCCTCTCCTTCCTTTTCCGCAGGGTCTTCCTGCCCCCCTGTGTTCCCTCTTTCCGGGACTCCCCAGAGGCTGAGTCTTCTCCTGCCTGCTGCCCCCTCCTTCGTGCTTTGGCACCAGGCTCCTCCCCAGAGCTCTCCCCACTTCCGCGCGCCTCCACATTTGAACTTGGCGCGCGTACGTTGCTCCTCACCTTCCTTTCAACAGCCACACTGCTCCCGGTACTGCTTTCCGCCCCTTCCGGCAGGACGTCTTGCCCCGATCTCCTTCCCCCCTCTGCTCCTTGTTCTGTTCCTCCCGACACACTGGTAACTCCACCCTTTTCACTCCGTTCCGGTGGAGAAGCAGGTCTCGATCTCCAACTCCCACTGGCGGTTCCCCCTACGTTCCCCTGCTCCTGACTGCTTCCCCCTTGGGCTCCCCTTGGCTTGACCAGGGGGGCTCCCTTTTGGGAATCCTCCGATTCACTGGACGGACTCATGGACCATCTCGGGTCATTGTCGTCCTCTTCCTCGTCAGGCTGGAATCCTTCTCCCTCACTCTCGGTCTCCTCCCTCCTCTGCGCCTCTCTCCCTGAACCCCTGACATCCATCCCCCCCTCGAAGCCCCCCCTTCCCCCCTCCCCCTCATCGGGTGCGGGTTGTGGGAACTGCAGCTCCTCGGAGGTAGATGCAGGATACAGTTCGGCTACGTCCATGACCTCTGCTGGCAGCTCGGTGTACGTGTGTTCGAATTCGGGTTCTTCACCCAAAATGTTCGCAGTTCCCTCTTCCATTGCTACTTCGTCTGGTGCTGCCGGCCAAGGCCCCTTCAGCCATTTCTTGCGCCAGGCTTCCTCTGGTTGCTCATCCCACCAATAAGAGGGCTCTGTGTCCACCCCCGAACACGATCCCCTGGGCGAGTCTGAGTTCGGCGTTCTTTCCTCGGCTGAAGAAAAGCCGTGGAAAGTGCTGCCTGAACATGTGGGGGTAAAGAGCCAGTCATCGAAGTACTCGGCTGGCATGGGTCTATGTGGGAAAAGGGCATGGAACTCGTCCTTTAAAAGAGGTTCGTCTAAAGCGTAGTCCGGCACCCACCCACTGGCACTGACTGGTGCACCCTCTCTGACTAGAAAGTATTCTATTCCCTCTTCCCCCCATCTCGAGTCCAGGATCTCTGTGACCTCGTTGAGTGGTTCGACCCTAGGCGATCCCTCCCTCCTAGGTGACTCTGTGCGTGGCTGCGGTACTGTTTCAGACTCCTGAAACCTGTGCGGGGCCTTGTAGGGAGTGAGCACCGACCTATGAAAAACCGGGTGGACTCTGGAACCTTCGGGGAGGGCCAGTCGAAAAGCCACGGGGTTGATCTTAGCCTCCACCTGGTATGGTCCTAGCTGCCTGTGCCCTAGCTTCTTCTTGGCCAACGACTTGGTTGGCATCGCCTGGGCCGCTAACCACACCCAGTCCCCCACCTGGATGTCCTCTCCCACTCTTCTGCCTTTGTCTGCCTGCACCTTATATGCTTGTTTGGCTAGCTCCAAATGTCTCCGCAGCTCCTCGTGCACCTCTTGTAGTTCTGCAGCGAACTGGTCGGCCTCTTGCGGCTCCCCCTCTCTTGGTGCTACGAACCCCGGGAAGGTCCTGGGATGACGTCCATTGTTCGCGAAGAACGGCGTCACCCCCGTCGACGCATGCTTCGTGTTGTTGTAGGCAAACTCCGCCATCGGTAGGTAGTCCACCCAAGCTGTGGGTCGCTGATTTGCATAACATCTCAGGTACTGCTGCATGATCGCGTTGACCCTCTCGGCCTGGCCGTTGGTTTGTGGATGTCTTGCCGACGCTAGGTTGATCTTGACGCGCAGGATACCTAGGAGCTTCTGCCAAAAATTGGAAATAAACTGGCGCCCCCTGTCGGACAGGATGGCCCGCGGCAGCCCATGCGCCCGGAACACGTGGTCGATGAAGAGCTTGGCGGTCTGTTCCGCCGTCGCCACCTTCGCGCAGGGAATGAAGTGCGCCATCTTGGTGAACAAGTCCACCACCACCAGTACCGCCGTCTTGCCTCTGGAACTGGGCAGGTCAGTGACGAAATCCAGCGCCACCCTCTCCCACGGTTGCTGTGGTGTTTCCAGTGGTTCCAGCAAGCCCGCCGGCTTCTGGTGTACTGCCTTGGACCTCTGACAAGTGTCACATCTGGCGACGTACTCCGCTACTTCTCCTCGCATCTGGGGCCACCAAAAGTCCCTGGCCACCAGTTCTATTGTCTTCTCCCTGCCGAAATGGCCCGCACTGGGAGCGTCGTGCAACTGCTGCAGAACCTTTGCTCGGAGCTCGTCGCTCGGCACGTAGAGGGCACCCTTGTGAGTTAACAGTCCGTCGCGTAACTGGAACTCATCGTCTCTCAGCGAACCCCTACGCAGCTCCTCTATTTTGGATTGTGCAAACTGATCTACCTGCAACGCGCGTCGCACTGCGTCCAGGTCGACAGCGACGGCAGCGCACGCCCACGCCTGCGGTGCAAAAATGTGCCTGGCTGCTATTGGCGCCGCTTCCTCAAGATATTGCGGTTTCCTGGAGAGCGCATCGGCTATAACGTTGGAGTCCCCTGGGACGTACTCTATCCTGAAGTCGAAATCCGCGAAGAACTCTGCCCAGCGCATGTGTCTTTGGCTCTGGAGTTTCGCCGTGCGCCAATACTCTAAATTCTTGTGATCCGTGCGGACCTGCACTGTGTGCTTGGCTCCAATGAGGAAATGTCGCCACGCTTTGAACGCTGCGTGAATGGCTAACAGCTCCCTGTCCCATATGGTGTAGTTTTGCTCCGCTTTGCTGAGCTTTCTGGAGTAAAAGGCACCGGGTCTCCAGTTTCCATGTGGATCTTCTTGCAGGAGTACGGCTCCAACCGCTCTGTCTGACGCGTCGGTCTCTACTCGTATGGGCTTGCCTGGATTCACGTGCAGCAGCTGCTCCTCGGAGGCGAAAAGGCTTTTAAGCTTCTGAAAAGAGCGCTCCGCCTGTTCCGTCCACACGAACCTCTTTTTCTTGGAACTGAGAGTGTCCGTGATCGCTGCCGTCTCCTTTGCAAAACCTCTGATGAATTTGCGGTAGAAGTTGGCGAAGCCGATGAATCTTTGGACTTCCTTCCGATTGCGAGGGCTCTTCCAGTCCAACACCGCGCGGACCTTGGCGCTGTCCATGGCCAGCCCCTTGTCGGACAGCTTGTAGCCTAGGAAATCCACGTCCGTCACATCAAACTGGCACTTCTCTAACTTGGCGTAGAGCTTGTTCTCCCGTAGTCTCTGCAGGACTTCCTTTACGTCCTTCTCATGGGCCTCCTCCGTTTCCGAAAAAATCAGGATGTCGTCGAGGAAACACACGCATTTCTTGTAGAGAAGTCCCGCTAGCACGTGATGCATAAATGCTTGAAAGACGTGAGATCCATTTTGGAGACCAAATGGCATCACTCTGTATTCGTACGTGCCCAGAGGCGTGAACATGGCCGTCTTCCACTCATCGCCCTCCCGGATGCGTATGAGGTTATACGCTCCACGCAGATCCAATTTGGTGAAGATCTTCCCCTTCCTTACGGTTGCCAGGAGATCATCTATCTTGGGCATGGGGAAGGCCTTGGGTTTGGTCTTACTGTTTATGAATCGATAGTCCACAATGAGTCTTTTTTGGGGCGTGTCCTTTTTCTTTACAAAGAAAACAGGACTGCCCCCCACCGCTTTCGATTCTCGGATGAATCCGCGCTTCAAATTGTGCTCTATGAACTCCCTGAGTTCTTGCATCTCGTCCTCAGACATGGAATACAGCTTTGCAGTCGGCAACTGCGCCCCTGGCACCAGGTCGATGGCACAATCATAAGGCCTGTGGGGCGGCAACTGGTCAGCTTCCTTCTCGCAGAAAACCTCCAGGAACCCCTCGTACTTGCGGGGTACTGCCTGCACCATGCCAAGTTGCAACTGCTGCTCAGCTCCCTCCTCCTGGCTGGACTGGATGCAATGTTGAGCACAGTACGATGAGCAAAAGGTGATCTGCCGTTGGTACCACGCTACAGCAGGACTGTGTCTCTCCAGCCAACTCATGCCTAATACTATAGGCGTGTCTGAAAGGCGGGTGACATTGAAGCTGATGACTTCTCGATGATTTCCAATCCTCATCACCATGGGAGGCGTCTGTTGCACAACTTGTCCTCCTAGCAATTTCCTGCCATCCACCGTGACTACGTTCAGAGGTGTTGTCGCTGGCAGAAGCGCTATGCGATGCTGCTTGACAAAGTGCGTCCCCACAAAATCTGCGTTGCTCCCAGAATCAATCGTGATGGGGACTTCCAGGGTGGTTCCATTCGGCAACTGAAGTGTTGCAGTGAGCTGCACCGCTGGCTTGGGTGGTAAAGGGTCTGTGCGTTGCAAAAGCGCTGGGGACTGCTCTACAGATGCGCCTGGCTGAGCCCCAGCAGCTCTGCTTCCAGCCAGGCACTGTCGTTTCCCTGAGGTTGCTCTGCTTGCATCATTTCTGCTGCAACAGTTGCTAAAGCTGCAGTGTGTTTCTGCAGCCTCTGGGGACACTCTTTCGCCATGTGCTGTGCACTGTCGCAAATGTAACACTTCCTGGTCCCTCTAGGAGGCTGTGCCTTTACTGCACCGGAAGCTGGGGCTCTGGCTGTTGCTTGAGCCTTAGCACCACCAAGTTCCATGGGCTCCTCCCCCTGCCTTCCCAGTGGCGAAGGATGTGACTGACTGAACTCCCTGGGGATGAAAGAAGACGTCCTCGCTGGTGGACGCACCTGACGTTCTTCCTCAGTGTGCCAAGGACGTCCCTCGTGCCTTATCCCAATCGCCAAAGCCCTCTGCACAAGCTCCTCCAGGGTCTGGGGTCTGTCTCCCCTGGCAAGTTCATCCTTAATGGGACCGCTGAGCCCCTCCCAGAACAAATCCCTCACAGGTGCACAATCCTTCTCCCAGCTTAGCGCAGTCAGTAAAGCAAAAAATCTGGAATGGTACTGACGCACAGTGGCTTTGCCTTGCCGCAATCCAAAAATTTCCCTGCGTGCAAGATCCACATCTACAGTTGACTGGAAACAGGCATCCATTGCTTTAATGAATTCATCTGCATCGCGGCGGGCAGGGCCATCTTCACGCCACAAATTGCGCAACCAGTCTCTGGCCGGCCCATGCAAGTGAGAAACAATAAACCCCACTTTCTCCTCCTCATCTTTAAAGTCATGACGAAGCAAGTGCAATGCATACAAAACGTCTGCTCTGAAACTGGGGTAGTGCTTCAGGTTCCCATCGAAGTGGGTGACTAGGCTGCCCCCCCTCCGTCCAAGTCCAATCCCTTCCCTGCTTGCACGTTCCCACCTGGTTTGCAGGTCCTGGCAGCGCTTCTCCATTTCGTCATGCTTCTTCTGAGACGCAAGGACTGCAGCAGTGAGTTCGGAAACTGTAGTTCGCAGAGCTGTCAACTGCTCCTCCGCACTCATGGCTGTCACCGTTCGTGAGCTTTGCAAAAAAAAATTTTTGCGTTCTAGAGAGGGGACTTACTGTCAGAGCCACCCTGGGTCCCAGCTCACAAGAGACCAAAGTCCAGTCCAAGTTATATACAAAAGGTTTTATTGAAGATCATTGTCGTCGTTACATCCAAACTCCGTGGCTCCACATCTGTTACCCTTAGACGTTAGGAGTCCCCTCTGAGTCCGTCCCTCCCCTGCACCAATTTAAGAGGCTTGTGCTGCTCCACCTTTTCCTCTCCTTCCTTTTCCGCAGGGTCTTCCTGCCCCCCTGTGTTCCCTCTTTCCGGGACTCCCCAGAGGCTGAGTCTTCTCCTGCCTGCTGCCCCCTCCTTCGTGCTTTGGCACCAGGCTCCTCCCCAGAGCTCTCCCCACTTCCGCGCGCCTCCACATTTGAACTTGGCGCGCGTACGTTGCTCCTCACCTTCCTTTCAACAGCCACACTGCTCCCGGTACTGCTTTCCGCCCCTTCCGGCAGGACGTCTTGCCCCGATCTCCTTCCCCCCTCTGCTCCTTGTTCTGTTCCTCCCGACACACTGGTAACTCCACCCTTTTCACTCCGTTCCGGTGGAGAAGCAGGTCTCGATCTCCAACTCCCACTGGCGGTTCCCCCTACGTTCCCCTGCTCCTGACTGCTTCCCCCTTGGGCTCCCCTTGGCTTGACCAGGGGGGCTCCCTTTTGGGAATCCTCCGATTCACTGGACGGACTCATGGACCATCTCGGGTCATTGTCGTCCTCTTCCTCGTCAGGCTGGAATCCTTCTCCCTCACTCTCGGTCTCCTCCCTCCTCTGCGCCTCTCTCCCTGAACCCCTGACACTAACCCTAACCCTAACCCTAACCCTAACCCTAACCCTAACCCTAACCCTAACCCTAACCCTAACCCTAACCCTAACCCTAACCCTAACCCTAACCCTAACCCTAACCCTAACCCTAACCCTAACCCTAACCCTAACCCTAACCCTAACCCTAACCCTAACCCTAACCCTAACCCTAACCCTAACCCTAACCCTAACCCTAACCCTAACCCTAACCCTAACCCTAAACCCAAACCCTAACCCTAAACCCTAAACCCTAACCCTAACCCTAACCCTAACCCTAACCCTAACCCTAACCCTAACCCTAACCCTAACCCTAACCCTAACCCTAACCCTAACCCTAACCCTAACCCTAACCCTAACCCTAACCCTAACCCTAACCCTAACCCTAACCCTAACCCTAACCCTAACCCTAACCCTAACCCTAACCCTAACCCTAACCCTAACCCTAACCCTAACCCTAACCCTAACCCTAACCCTAACCCTAACCCTAACCCTAACCCTAACCCTAACCCTAACCCTAACCCTAACCCTAACCCTAACCCTAACCCTAACCCTAACCCTAACCCTAACCCTAACCCTAACCCTAACCCTAACCCTAACCCTAACCCTAACCCTAACCCTAACCCTAACCCTAACCCTAACCCTAACCCTAACCCTAACCCTAACCCTAACCCTAACCCTAACCCTAACCCTAACCCTAACCCTAACCCTAACCCTAACCCTAACCCTAACCCTAACCCTAACCCTAACCCTAACCCTAACCCTAACCCTAACCCTAACCCTAACCCTAACCCTAACCCTAACCCTAACCCTAACCCTAACCCTAACCCTAACCCTAACCCTAACCCTAACCCTAACCCTAACCCTAACTGTCAGGGGTTCAGGGAGAGAGGCGCAGAGGAGGGAGGAGACCGAGAGTGAGGGAGAAGGATTCCAGCCTGACGAGGAAGAGGACGACAATGACCCGAGATGGTCCATGAGTCCGTCCAGTGAATCGGAGGATTCCCAAAAGGGAGCCCCCCTGGTCAAGCCAAGGGGAGCCCAAGGGGGAAGCAGTCAGGAGCAGGGGAACGTAGGGGGAACCGCCAGTGGGAGTTGGAGATCGAGACCTGCTTCTCCACCGGAACGGAGTGAAGAGGGTGGAGTTACCAGTGTGTCGGGAGGAACAGAACAAGGAGCAGAGGGGGGAAGGAGATCGGGGCAAGACGTCCTGCCGGAAGGGGCGGAAAGCAGTACCGGGAGCAGTGTGGCTGTTGAAAGGAAGGTGAGGAGCAACGTACGCGCGCCAAGTTCAAATGTGGAGGCGCGCGGAAGTGGGGAGAGCTCTGGGGAGGAGCCTGGTGCTAAAGCACGAAGGAGGGGGCAGCAGGCAGGAGAAGACTCAGCCTCTGGGGAGTCCCGGAAAGAGGGAACACAGGGGGGCAGGAAGACCCTGCGGAAAAGGAAGGAGAGGAAAAGGTGGAGCAGCACAAGCCTCTTAAATTGGTGCAGGGGAGGGACGGACTCAGAGGGGACTTCTAACATCTAAGGGTAACAGATGTGGAGCCACGGAGTTTGGATGTAACGACGACAATGATCTTCAATAAAACCTTTTGTATATAACTTGGACTGGACTTTGGTCTCTTGTGAGCTGGGACCCAGGGTGGCTCTGACAGTAAGTCCCCTCCCTAGAACGCAAAAATTTTTTTTTGCAAAGCTCACGAACGGTGACAGCCATGAGTGCGGAGGAGCAGTTGACAGCTCTGCGAACTACAGTTTCCGAACTCACTGCTGCAGTCCTTGCGTCTCAGAAGAAGCATGACGAAATGGAGAAGCGCTGCCAGGACCTGCAAACCAGGTGGGAACGTGCAAGCAGGGAAGGGTTCCCAGGGTCCAGATCAGAAGGGATTGGACTTGGACGGAGGGGGGGCAGTCTAGTCACCCACTTCGATGGGAACCTGAAGCACTACCCCAGTTTCAGAGCAGACGTTTTGTATGCATTGCACTTGCTTCGTCATGACTTTAAAGATGAGGAGGAGAAAGTGGGGTTTATTGTTTCTCACTTGCATGGGCCGGCCAGAGACTGGTTGCGCAATTTGTGGCGTGAAGATGGCCCTGCCCGCCGCGATGCAGATGAATTCATTAAAGCAATGGATGCCTGCTTCCAGTCAACTGTAGATGTGGATCTTGCACGCAGGGAAATTTTTGGATTGCGGCAAGGCAAAGCCA
Source organism: Podarcis cretensis (assembly GCF_951804945.1). Classification (NCBI taxonomy): domain Eukaryota; kingdom Metazoa; phylum Chordata; class Lepidosauria; order Squamata; family Lacertidae; genus Podarcis; species Podarcis cretensis. The sequence goes on along the minus strand of NC_137172.1, from coordinate 121,863,971 downwards.
CTGTGCGTCAGTACCATTCCAGATTTTTTGCTTTACTGACTGCGCTAAGCTGGGAGAAGGATTGTGCACCTGTGAGGGATTTGTTCTGGGAGGGGCTCAGCGGTCCCATTAAGGATGAACTTGCCAGGGGAGACAGACCCCAGACCCTGGAGGAGCTTGTGCAGAGGGCTTTGGCGATTGGGATAAGGCACGAGGGACGTCCTTGGCACACTGAGGAAGAACGTCAGGTGCGTCCACCAGCGAGGACGTCTTCTTTCATCCCCAGGGAGTTCAGTCAGTCACATCCTTCGCCACTGGGAAGGCAGGGGGAGGAGCCCATGGAACTTGGTGGTGCTAAGGCTCAAGCAACAGCCAGAGCCCCAGCTTCCGGTGCAGTAAAGGCACAGCCTCCTAGAGGGACCAGGAAGTGTTACATTTGCGACAGTGCACAGCACATGGCGAAAGAGTGTCCCCAGAGGCTGCAGAAACACACTGCAGCTTTAGCAACTGTTGCAGCAGAAATGATGCAAGCAGAGCAACCTCAGGGAAACGACAGTGCCTGGCTGGAAGCAGAGCTGCTGGGGCTCAGCCAGGCGAATCTGTAGAGCAGTCCCCAGCGCTTTTGCAACGCACAGACCCTTTACCACCCAAGCCAGCGGTGCAGCTCACTGCAACACTTCAGTTGCCGAATGGAACCACCCTGGAAGTCCCCATCACGATTGATTCTGGGAGCAACGCAGATTTTGTGGGGACGCACTTTGTCAAGCAGCATCGCATAGCGCTTCTGCCAGCGACAACACCTCTGAACGTAGTCACGGTGGATGGCAGGAAATTGCTAGGAGGACAAGTTGTGCAACAGACGCCTCCCATGGTGATGAGGATTGGAAATCATCGAGAAGTCATCAGCTTCAATGTCACCCGCCTTTCAGACACGCCTATAGTATTAGGCATGAGTTGGCTGGAGAGACACAGTCCTGCTGTAGCGTGGTACCAACGGCAGATCACCTTTTGCTCATCGTACTGTGCTCAACATTGCATCCAGTCCAGCCAGGAGGAGGGAGCTGAGCAGCAGTTGCAACTTGGCATGGTGCAGGCAGTACCCCGCAAGTACGAGGGGTTCCTGGAGGTTTTCTGCGAGAAGGAAGCTGACCAGTTGCCGCCCCACAGGCCTTATGATTGTGCCATCGACCTGGTGCCAGGGGCGCAGTTGCCGACTGCAAAGCTGTATTCCATGTCTGAGGACGAGATGCAAGAACTCAGGGAGTTCATAGAGCACAATTTGAAGCGCGAATCGAAAGCGGTGGGGGGCAGTCCTGTTTTCTTTGTAAAGAAAAAGGACACGCCCCAAAAAAGACTCATTGTGGACTATCGATTCATAAACAGTAAGACCAAACCCAAGGCCTTCCCCATGCCCAAGATAGATGATCTCCTGGCAACCGTAAGGAAGGGGAAGATCTTCACCAAATTGGATCTGCGTGGAGCGTATAACCTCATACGCATCCGGGAGGGCGATGAGTGGAAGACGGCCATGTTCACGCCTCTGGGCACGTACGAATACAGAGTGATGCCATTTGGTCTCCAAAATGGATCTCACGTCTTTCAAGCATTTATGCATCACGTGCTAGCGGGACTTCTATACAAGAAATGCGTGTGTTTCCTCGACGACATCCTGATCTTTTCGGAAACGGAGGAGGCCCATGAGAAGGACGTAAAGGAAGTCCTGCAGAGACTACGGGAGAACAAGCTCTACGCCAAGTTAGAGAAGTGCCAGTTTGATGTGACGGACGTGGATTTCCTAGGCTACAAGCTGTCCGACAAGGGGCTGGCCATGGACAGCGCCAAGGTCCGCGCGGTGTTGGACTGGAAGAGCCCTCGCAATCGGAAGGAAGTCCAAAGATTCATCGGCTTCGCCAACTTCTACCGCAAATTCATCAGAGGTTTTGCAAAGGAGACGGCAGCGATCACGGACACTCTCAGTTCCAAGAAAAAGAGGTTCGTGTGGACGGAACAGGCGGAGCGCTCTTTTCAGAAGCTTAAAAGCCTTTTCGCCTCCGAGGAGCAGCTGCTGCACGTGAATCCAGGCAAGCCCATACGAGTAGAGACCGACGCGTCAGACAGAGCGGTTGGAGCCGTACTCCTGCAAGAAGATCCACATGGAAACTGGAGACCCGGTGCCTTTTACTCCAGAAAGCTCAGCAAAGCGGAGCAAAACTACACCATATGGGACAGGGAGCTGTTAGCCATTCACGCAGCGTTCAAAGCGTGGCGACATTTCCTCATTGGAGCCAAGCACACAGTGCAGGTCCGCACGGATCACAAGAATTTAGAGTATTGGCGCACGGCGAAACCGAAACTCCAGAGCCAAAGACACATGCGCTGGGCAGAGTTCTTCGCGGATTTCGACTTCAGGATAGAGTACGTCCCAGGGGACTCCAACGTTATAGCCGATGCGCTCTCCAGGAAACCGCAATATCTTGAGGAAGCGGCGCCAATAGCAGCCAGGCACATTTTTGCACCGCAGGCGTGGGCGTGCGCTGCCATCGCTGTCGACCTGGACGCAGTGCGACGCGCGTTGCAGGTAGATCAGTTTGCACAATCCAAAATAGAGGAGCTGCGTAGGGGTTCGCTGAGAGACGATGAGTTCCAGTTACGCGACGGACTGTTAACTCACAAGGGTGCCCTCTACGTGCCGAGCGACAAGCTCCGAGCAAAGGTTCTGCAGCAGTTGCACGACGCTCCCAGTGCGGGCCATTTCGGCAGGGAGAAGACAATAGAACTGGTGGCCAGGGACTTTTGGTGGCCCCAGATGCGAGGAGAAGTAGCGGAGTACGTCGCCAGATGTGACACTTGTCAGAGGTCCAAGCCAGTACACCAGAAGCCGGCGGGCTTGCTGGAACCACTGGAAACACCACAGCAACCGTGGGAGAGGGTGGCGCTGGACTTCGTCACTGACCTGCCCAGTTCCAGAGGCAAGACGGCGGTACTGGTGGTGGTGGACTTGTTCACCAAGATGGCGCACTTCATTCCCTGCGCGAAGGTGGCGACGGCGGAACAGACCGCCAAGCTCTTCATCGACCACGTGTTCCGGGCGCATGGGCTGCCGCGGGCCATCCTGTCCGACAGGGGGCGCCAGTTTATTTCCAATTTTTGGCAGAAGCTCCTAGGTATCCTGCGCGTCAAGATCAACCTAGCGTCGGCAAGACATCCACAAACCAACGGCCAGGCCGAGAGGGTCAACGCGATCATGCAGCAGTACCTGAGATGTTATGCAAATCAGCGACCCACAGCTTGGGTGGACTACCTACCGATGGCGGAGTTTGCCTACAACAACACGAAGCATGCGTCGACGGGGGTGACGCCGTTCTTCGCGAACAATGGACGTCATCCCAGGACCTTCCCGGGGTTCGTAGCACCAAGAGAGGGGGAGCCGCAAGAGGCCGACCAGTTCGCTGCAGAACTACAAGAGGTGCACGAGGAGCTGCGGAGACATTTGGAGCTAGCCAAACAAGCATATAAGGTGCAGGCAGACAAAGGCAGAAGAGTGGGAGAGGACATCCAGGTGGGGGACTGGGTGTGGTTAGCGGCCCAGGCGATGCCAACCAAGTCGTTGGCCAAGAAGAAGCTAGGGCACAGGCAGCTAGGACCATACCAGGTGGAGGCTAAGATCAACCCCGTGGCTTTTCGACTAGCCCTCCCCGAAGGTTCCAGAGTCCACCCGGTTTTTCATAGGTCGGTGCTCACTCCCTACAAGGCCCCGCACAGGTTTCAGGAGTCTGAAACAGTACCGCAGCCACGCACAGAGTCACCTAGGAGGGAGGGATCGCCTAGGGTCGAACCACTCAACGAGGTCACAGAGATCCTGGACTCGAGATGGGGGGAAGAGGGAATAGAATACTTTCTAGTCAGAGAGGGTGCACCAGTCAGTGCCAGTGGGTGGGTGCCGGACTACGCTTTAGACGAACCTCTTTTAAAGGACGAGTTCCATGCCCTTTTCCCACATAGACCCATGCCAGCCGAGTACTTCGATGACTGGCTCTTTACCCCCACATGTTCAGGCAGCACTTTCCACGGCTTTTCTTCAGCCGAGGAAAGAACGCCGAACTCAAACTCGCCCAGGGGATCGTGTTCGGGGGTGGACACAGAGCCCTCTTATTGGTGGGATGAGCAACCAGAGGAAGCCTGGCGCAAGAAATGGCTGAAGGGGCCTTGGCCGGCAGCACCAGACGAAGTAGCAATGGAAGAGGGAACTGCGAACATTTTGGGTGAAGAACCCGAATTCGAACACACGTACACCGAGCTGCCAGCAGAGGTCATGGACGTAGCCGAACTGTATCCTGCATCTACCTCCGAGGAGCTGCAGTTCCCACAACCCGCACCCGATGGGGGGGAGGGGGGAAGGGGGGGCTTCGAGGGGGGGATGGATGTCAGGGGTTCAGGGAGAGAGGCGCAGAGGAGGGAGGAGACCGAGAGTGAGGGAGAAGGATTCCAGCCTGACGAGGAAGAGGACGACAATGACCCGAGATGGTCCATGAGTCCGTCCAGTGAATCGGAGGATTCCCAAAAGGGAGCCCCCCTGGTCAAGCCAAGGGGAGCCCAAGGGGGAAGCAGTCAGGAGCAGGGGAACGTAGGGGGAACCGCCAGTGGGAGTTGGAGATCGAGACCTGCTTCTCCACCGGAACGGAGTGAAGAGGGTGGAGTTACCAGTGTGTCGGGAGGAACAGAACAAGGAGCAGAGGGGGGAAGGAGATCGGGGCAAGACGTCCTGCCGGAAGGGGCGGAAAGCAGTACCGGGAGCAGTGTGGCTGTTGAAAGGAAGGTCAGGAGCAACGTACGCGCGCCAAGTTCAAATGTGGAGGCGCGCGGAAGTGGGGAGAGCTCTGGGGAGGAGCCTGGTGCTAAAGCACGAAGGAGGGGGCAGCAGGCAGGAGAAGATTCAGCCTCTGGGGAGTCCCGGAAAGAGGGAACACAGGGGGGCAGGAAGACCCTGCGGAAAAGGAAGGAGAGGAAAAGGTGGAGCAGCACAAGCCTCTTAAATTGGTGCAGGGGAGGGACGGACTCAGAGGGGACTTCTAACATCTAAGGGTAACAGATGTGGAGCCACGGAGTTTGGATGTAATGACGACAATGATCTTCAATAAAACCTTTTGTATATAACTTGGACTGGACTTTGGTCTCTTGTGAGCTGGGACCCAGGGTGGCTCTGACAGTAAGTCCCCTCAAAAGAACGCAAAATTTTTTTTTTTGCAAAGCTCACGAACGGTGACAGCCATGAGTGCGGAGGAGCAGTTGACAGCTCTGCGAACTACAGTTTCCGAACTCACTGCTGCAGTCCTTGCGTCTCAGAAGAAGCATGACGAAATGGAGAAGCGCTGCCAGGACCTGCAAACCAGGTGGGAACGTGCAAGCAGGGAAGGGTTCCCAGGGTCCAGATCAGAAGGGATTGGACTTGGACGGAGGGGGGGCAGCCTAGTCACCCACTTCGATGGGAACCTGAAGCACTACCCCAGTTTCAGAGCAGACGTTTTGTATGCATTGCACTTGCTTCGTCATGACTTTAAAGATGAGGAGGAGAAAGTGGGGTTTATTGTTTCTCACTTGCATGGGCCGGCCAGAGACTGGTTGCGCAATTTGTGGCGTGAAGATGGCCCTGCCCGCCGCGATGCAGATGAATTCATTAAAGCAATGGATGCCTGCTTCCAGTCAACTGTAGATGTGGATCTTGCACGCAGGGAAATTTTTGGATTGCGGCAAGGCAAAGCCACTGTGCGTCAGTACCATTCCAGATTTTTTGCTTTACTGACTGCGCTAAGCTGGGAGAAGGATTGTGCACCTGTGAGGGATTTGTTCTGGGAGGGGCTCAGCGGTCCCATTAAGGATGAACTTGCCAGGGGAGACAGACCCCAGACCCTGGAGGAGCTTGTGCAGAGGGCTTTGGCGATTGGGATAAGGCACGAGGGACGTCCTTGGCACACTGAGGAAGAACGTCAGGTGCGTCCACCAGCGAGGACGTCTTCTTTCATCCCCAGGGAGTTCAGTCAGTCACATCCTTCGCCACTGGGAAGGCAGGGGGAGGAGCCCATGGAACTTGGTGGTGCTAAGGCTCAAGCAACAGCCAGAGCCCCAGCTTCCGGTGCAGTAAAGGCACAGCCTCCTAGAGGGACCAGGAAGTGTTACATTTGCGACAGTGCACAGCACATGGCGAAAGAGTGTCCCCAGAGGCTGCAGAAACACACTGCAGCTTTAGCAACTGTTGCAGCAGAAATGATGCAAGCAGAGCAACCTCAGGGAAACGACAGTGCCTGGCTGGAAGCAGAGCTGCTGGGGCTCAGCCAGGCGAATCTGTAGAGCAGTCCCCAGCGCTTTTGCAACGCACAGACCCTTTACCACCCAAGCCAGCGGTGCAGCTCACTGCAACACTTCAGTTGCCGAATGGAACCACCCTGGAAGTCCCCATCACGATTGATTCTGGGAGCAACGCAGATTTTGTGGGGACGCACTTTGTCAAGCAGCATCGCATAGCGCTTCTGCCAGCGACAACACCTCTGAACGTAGTCACGGTGGATGGCAGGAAATTGCTAGGAGGACAAGTTGTGCAACAGACGCCTCCCATGGTGATGCGGATTGGAAATCATCGAGAAGTCATCAGCTTCAATGTCACCCGCCTTTCAGACACGCCTATAGTATTAGGCATGAGTTGGCTGGAGAGACACAGTCCTGCTGTAGCGTGGTACCAACGGCAGATCACCTTTTGCTCATCGTACTGTGCTCAACATTGCATCCAGTCCAGCCAGGAGGAGGGAGCGGAGCAGCAGTTGCAACTTGGCATGGTGCAGGCAGTACCCCGCAAGTACGAGGGGTTCCTGGAGGTTTTCTGCGAGAAGGAAGCTGACCAGTTGCCGCCCCACAGGCCTTATGATTGTGCCATCGACCTGGTGCCAGGGGCGCAGTTGCCGACTGCAAAGCTGTATTCCATGTCTGAGGACGAGATGCAAGAACTCAGGGAGTTCATAGAGCACAATTTGAAGCGCGGATTCATCCGAGAATCGAAAGCGGTGGGGGGCAGTCCTGTTTTCTTTGTAAAGAAAAAGGACACGCCCCAAAAAAGACTCATTGTGGACTATCGATTCATAAACAGTAAGACCAAACCCAAGGCCTTCCCCATGCCCAAGATAGATGATCTCCTGGCAACCGTAAGGAAGGGGAAGATCTTCACCAAATTGGATCTGCGTGGAGCGTATAACCTCATACGCATCCGGGAGGGCGATGAGTGGAAGACGGCCATGTTCACGCCTCTGGGCACGTACGAATACAGAGTGATGCCATTTGGTCTCCAAAATGGATCTCACGTCTTTCAAGCATTTATGCATCACGTGCTAGCGGGACTTCTCTACAAGAAATGCGTGTGTTTCCTCGACGACATCCTGATCTTTTCGGAAACGGAGGAGGCCCATGAGAAGGACGTAAAGGAAGTCCTGCAGAGACTACAGGAGAACAAGCTCTACGCCAAGTTAGAGAAGTGCCAGTTTGATGTGACGGACGTGGATTTCCTAGGCTACAAGCTGTCCGACAAGGGGCTGGCCATGGACAGCGCCAAGGTCCGCGCGGTGTTGGACTGGAAGAGCCCTCGCAATCGGAAGGAAGTCCAAAGATTCATCGGCTTCGCCAACTTCTACCGCAAATTCATCAGAGGTTTTGCAAAGGAGACGGCAGCGATCACGGACACTCTCAGTTCCAAGAAAAAGAGGTTCGTGTGGACGGAACAGGCGGAGCGCTCTTTTCAGAAGCTTAAAAGCCTTTTCGCCTCCGAGGAGCAGCTGCTGCACGTGAATCCAGGCAAGCCCATACGAGTAGAGACCGACGCGTCAGACAGAGCGGTTGGAGCCGTACTCCTGCAAGAAGATCCACATGGAAACTGGAGACCCGGTGCCTTTTACTCCAGAAAGCTCAGCAAAGCGGAGCAAAACTACACCATATGGGACAGGGAGCTGTTAGCCATTCACGCAGCGTTCAAAGCGTGGCGACATTTCCTCATTGGAGCCAAGCACACAGTGCAGGTCCGCACGGATCACAAGAATTTAGAGTATTGGCGCACGGCGAAACTCCAGAGCCAAAGACACATGCGCTGGGCAGAGTTCTTCGCGGATTTCGACTTCAGGATAGAGTACGTCCCAGGGGACTCCAACGTTATAGCCGATGCGCTCTCCAGGAAACCGCAATATCTTGAGGAAGCGGCGCCAATAGCAGCCAGGCACATTTTTGCACCGCAGGCGTGGGCGTGCGCTGCCGTCGCTGTCGACCTGGACGCAGTGCGACGCGCGTTGCAGGTAGATCAGTTTGCACAATCCAAAATAGAGGAGCTGCGTAGGGGTTCGCTGAGAGACGATGAGTTCCAGTTACGCGACGGACTGTTAACTCACAAGGGTGCCCTCTACGTGCCGAACGACGAGCTCCGAGCAAAGGTTCTGCAGCAGTTGCACGACGCTCCCAGTGCGGGCCATTTCGGCAGGGAGAAGACAATAGAACTGGTGGCCAGGGACTTTTGGTGGCCCCAGATGCGAGGAGAAGTAGCGGAGTACGTCGCCAGATGTGACACTTGTCAGAGGTCCAAGCCAGTACACCAGAAGCCGGCGGGCTTGCTGGAACCACTGGAAACACCACAGCAACCGTGGGAGAGGGTGGCGCTGGATTTCGTCACTGACCTGCCCAGTTCCAGCGGCAAGACGGCGGTACTGGTGGTGGTGGACTTGTTCACCAAGATGGCGCACTTCATTCCCTGCGCGAAGGTGGCGACGGCGGAACAGACCGCCAAGCTCTTCATCGACCACGTGTTCCGGGCGCATGGGCTGCCGCGGGCCATCCTGTCCGACAGGGGGCGCCAGTTTATTTCCAATTTTTGGCAGAAGCTCCTAGGTATCCTGCGCGTCAAGATCAACCTAGCGTCGGCAAGACATCCACAAACCAACGGCCAGGCCGAGAGGGTCAACGCGATCATGCAGCAGTACCTGAGATGTTATGCAAATCAGCGACCCACAGCTTGGGTGGACTACCTACCGATGGCGGAGTTTGCCTACAACAACACGAAGCATGCGTCGACGGGGGTGACGCCGTTCTTCGCGAACAATGGACGTCATCCCAGGACCTTCCCGGGGTTCGTAGCACCAAGAGAGGGGGAGCCGCAAGAGGCCGACCAGTTCGCTGCAGAACTACAAGAGGTGCACGAGGAGCTGCGGAGACATTTGGAGCTAGCCAAACAAGCATATAAGGTGCAGGCAGACAAAGGCAGAAGAGTGGGAGAGGACATCCAGGTGGGGGACTGGGTGTGGTTAGCGGCCCAGGCGATGCCAACCAAGTCGTTGGCCAAGAAGAAGCTAGGGCACAGGCAGCTAGGACCATACCAGGTGGAGGCTAAGATCAACCCCGTGGCTTTTCGACTGGCCCTCCCCGAAGGTTCCAGAGTCCACCCGGTTTTTCATAGGTCGGTGCTCACTCCCTACAAGGCCCCGCACAGGTTTCAGGAGTCTGAAACAGTACCGCAGCCACGCACAGAGTCACCTAGGAGGGAGGGATCGCCTAGGGTCGAACCACTCAACGAGGTCACAGAGATCCTGGACTCGAGATGGGGGGAAGAGGGAATAGAATACTTTCTAGTCAGAGAGGGTGCACCAGTCAGTGCCAGTGGGTGGGTGCCGGACTACGCTTTAGACGAACCTCTTTTAAAGGACGAGTTCCATGCCCTTTTCCCACATAGACCCATGCCAGCCGAGTACTTCGATGACTGGCTCTTTACCCCCACATGTTCAGGCAGCACTTTCCACGGCTTTTCTTCAGCCGAGGAAAGAACGCCGAACTCAGACTCGCCCAGGGGATCGTGTTCGGGGGTGGACACAGAGCCCTCTTATTGGTGGGATGAGCAACCAGAGGAAGCCTGGCGCAAGAAATGGCTGAAGGGGCCTTGGCAGGCAGCACCAGACGAAGTAGCAATGGAAGAGGGAACTGCGAACATTTTGGGTGAAGAACCCGAATTCGAACACACGTACACCGAGCTGCCAGCAGAGGTCATGGACGTAGCCGAACTGTATCCTGCATCTACCTCCGAGGAGCTGCAGTTCCCACAACCCGCACCCGATGAGGGGGAGGGGGGAAGGGGGGGCTTCGAGGGGGGGATGGATGTCAGGGGTTCAGGGAGAGAGGCGCAGAGGAGGGAGGAGACCGAGAGTGAGGGAGAAGGATTCCAGCCTGACGAGGAAGAGGACGACAATGACCCGAGATGGTCCATGAGTCCGTCCAGTGAATCGGAGGATTCCCAAAAGGGAGCCCCCCTGGTCAAGCCAAGGGGAGCCCAAGGGGGAAGCAGTCAGGAGCAGGGGAACGTAGGGGGAACCGCCAGTGGGAGTTGGAGATCGAGACCTGCTTCTCCACCGGAACGGAGTGAAGAGGGTGGAGTTACCAGTGTGTCGGGAGGAACAGAACAAGGAGCAGAGGGGGGAAGGAGATCGGGGCAAGACGTCCTGCCGGAAGGGGCGGAAAGCAGTACCGGGAGCAGTGTGGCTGTTGAAAGGAAGGTGAGGAGCAACGTACGCGCGCCAAGTTCAAATGTGGAGGCGCGCGGAAGTGGGGAGAGCTCTGGGGAGGAGCCTGGTGCTAAAGCACGAAGGAGGGGGCAGCAGGCAGGAGAAGACTCAGCCTCTGGGGAGTCCCGGAAAGAGGGAACACAGGGGGGCAGGAAGACCCTGCGGAAAAGGAAGGAGAGGAAAAGGTGGAGCAGCACAAGCCTCTTAAATTGGTGCAGGGGAGGGACGGACTCAGAGGGGACTTCTAACATCTAAGGGTAACAGATGTGGAGCCACGGAGTTTGGATGTAACGACGACAATGATCTTCAATAAAACCTTTTGTATATAACTTGGACTGGACTTTGGTCTCTTGTGAGCTGGGACCCAGGGTGGCTCTGACCCTAACCCTAACCCTAACCCTAACCCTAACCCTAACCCTAACCCTAACCCTAACCCTAACCCTAACCCTAACCCTAACCCTAACCCTAACCCTAACCCTAACCCTAACCCTAACCCTAACCCTAACCCTAACCCTAACCCTAACCCTAACCCTAACCCTAACCCTAACCCTAACCCTAACCCTAACCCTAACCCTAACCCTAACCCTAACCCTAACCCTAACCCTAACCCTAACCCTAACCCTAACCCTAACCCTAACCCTAACCCTAACCCTAACCCTAACCCTAACCCTAACCCTAACCCTAACCCTAACCCTAACCCTAACCCTAACCCTAACCCTAACCCTAACCCTAACCCTAACCCTAACCCTAACCCTAACCCTAACCCTAACCCTAACCCTAACCCTAACCCTAACCCTAACCCTAACCCTAACCCTAACCCCTAACCCTAACCCCTAACCCTAACCCTAACCCTAACCCTAACCCTAACCCTAACCCTAACCCCCTAACCCTAACCCCCTAACCCCCTAACCCTAACCCTAACCCTAACCCTAACCCTAACCCTAACCCTAACCCTAACCCTAACCCTAACCCTAACCCTAACCCTTAACCCTAACCCTTAACCCTAACCCTTAACCCTAACCCTTAACCCTAACCCTTAACCCTAACCCTAACCCTAAACCCAAACCCTAACCCTAAACCCTAAACCCTAACCCTAACCCTAACCCTAACCCTAACCCTAACCCTAACCCTAACCCTAACCCTAACCCTAACCCTAACCCTAACCCTAACAACAACCCTAACAACAACCCTAACAACAACCCTAACAACCCTAACAACCCTAACAACCCTAACCCTAACCCTAACCCTAACCCTAACCCTAACCCTAAACCCAAACCCTAAACCCAAACCCTAAACCCTAACCCTAAACCCTAACCCTAAACCCTAACCCTAACCCTAACCCTAACCCGAACCCGAACCCGAACCCGAACCCGAACCCGAACCCGAACCCGAACCCGAACCCGAACCCTAACCCTAACCCCTAACCCCTAACCCGAACCCTAACCCCTAACCCCTAACCCTAACCCTAACCCTAACCCGAACCCTAACCCTAACCCGAACCCGAACCCGAACCCGAACCCGAACCCGAACCCGAACCCGAACCCGAA
>NC_137172.1:121833660-121851674 GCF_951804945.1 Podarcis cretensis | reverse complement strand
AGGGTTGAGGTTAGGGTTAGGGTTAGGGTTAGGGTTAGGGTTAGGGTTAGGGTTAGGGTTAGGGTTAGGGTTAGGGTTAGGGTTGGGGTTAGGGTTGGGGTTAGGGTTGAGGTTAGGGTTAGGGTTTGAGTCAGGGTAAGGGTTAAGGTTAGGGTTAGGGTTAGGGTTAGGGTTAGGGTTAGGGTTAGGGTTAGGGTTAGGGTTAGGGTTAGGGTTAGGGTTAGGGTTAGGGTTAGGGTTAGGGTTAGGGTTAGGGTTGGGTTGGGTTGGGTTGGGTTGGTTTGGATTGGGGTTGGGGTTGGGGTTGGGGTTGGGGTTGAGGTTGGGGTTGGGGTTGGGGTTGGGGTTGGGGTTGGGGTTGGGGTTAGGGTTAGCGTTAGGGTTAGGGTTAGGGTTAGGGTTAGGGTTCGTGTTAGGGTAAGGTTTAGGGTTAGGGTTGAGAATATGGTAAAGGTTGGTGTTGGGGTTGAGGTTGAGGTTAGGGTTAGGGTTAGGGTTAGGGTTAGGGTTAGGGTTAGGGTTAGGGTTAGGGTTAGGGTTAGGGTTAGGGTTGAGGTTAGGGTTAGGGTTTGAGTCAAGGTAAGTGTCAGAGCCACCCTGGGTCCCAGCTCACAAGAGACCAAAGTCCAGCCCAAGTTATATACAAAAGGTTTTATTGAAGATCATTGTCGTCATTACATCCAAACTCCGTGGCTCCACATCTGTTACCCTTAGATGTTAGAAGTCCCCTCTGAGTCCGTCCCTCCCCTGCACCAATTTAAGAGGCTTGTGCTGCTCCACCTTTTCCTCTCCTTCCTTTTCCGCAGGGTCTTCCTGCCCCCCTGTGTTCCCTCTTTCCGGGACTCCCCAGAGGCTGAGTCTTCTCCTGCCTGCTGCCCCCTCCTTCGTGCTTTAGCACCAGGCTCCTCCCCAGAGCTCTCCCCACTTCCGCGCGCCTCCACATTTGAACTTGGCGCGCGTACGTTGCTCCTGACCTTCCTTTCAACAGCCACACTGCTCCCGGTACTGCTTTCCGCCCCTTCCGGCAGGACGTCTTGCCCCGATCTCCTTCCCCCCTCTGCTCCTTGTTCTGTTCCTCCCGACACACTGGTAACTCCACCCTCTTCACTCCGTTCCGGTGGAGAAGCAGGTCTCGATCTCCAACTCCCACTGGCGGTTCCCCCTACGTTCCCCTGCTCCTGACTGCTTCCCCCTTGGGCTCCCCTTGGCTTGACCAGGGGGGCTCCCTTTTGGGAATCCTCCGATTCACTGGACGGACTCATGGACCATCTCGGGTCATTGTCGTCCTCTTCCTCGTCAGGCTGGAATCCTTCTCCCTCACTCTCGGTCTCCTCCCTCCTCTGCGCCTCTCTCCCTGAACCCCTGACATCCATCCCCCCCTCGAAGCCCCCCCTTCCCCCCTCCCCCCCATCGGGTGCGGGTTGTGGGAACTGCAGCTCCTCGGAGGTAGATGCAGGATACAGTTCGGCTACGTCCATGACCTCTGCTGGCAGCTCGGTGTACGTGTGTTCGAATTCGGGTTCTTCACCCAAAATGTTCGCAGTTCCCTCTTCCATTGCTACTTCGTCTGGTGCTGCCGGCCAAGGCCCCTTCAGCCATTTCTTGCGCCAGGCTTCCTCTGGTTGCTCATCCCACCAATAAGAGGGCTCTGTGTCCACCCCCGAACACGATCCCCTGGGCGAGTTTGAGTTCGGCGTTCTTTCCTCGGCTGAAGAAAAGCCGTGGAAAGTGCTGCCTGAACATGTGGGGGTAAAGAGCCAGTCATCGAAGTACTCGGCTGGCATGGGTCTATGTGGGAAAAGGGCATGGAACTCGTCCTTTAAAAGAGGTTCGTCTAAAGCGTAGTCCGGCACCCACCCACTGGCACTGACTGGTGCACCCTCTCTGACTAGAAAGTATTCTATTCCCTCTTCCCCCCATCTCGAGTCCAGGATCTCTGTGACCTCGTTGAGTGGTTCGACCCTAGGCGATCCCTCCCTCCTAGGTGACTCTGTGCGTGGCTGCGGTACTGTTTCAGACTCCTGAAACCTGTGCGGGGCCTTGTAGGGAGTGAGCACCGACCTATGAAAAACCGGGTGGACTCTGGAACCTTCGGGGAGGGCCAGTCGAAAAGCCACGGGGTTGATCTTAGCCTCCACCTGGTATGGTCCTAGCTGCCTGTGCCCTAGCTTCTTCTTGGCCAACGACTTGGTTGGCATCGCCTGGGCCGCTAACCACACCCAGTCCCCCACCTGGATGTCCTCTCCCACTCTTCTGCCTTTGTCTGCCTGCACCTTATATGCTTGTTTGGCTAGCTCCAAATGTCTCCGCAGCTCCTCGTGCACCTCTTGTAGTTCTGCAGCGAACTGGTCGGCCTCTTGCGGCTCCCCCTCTCTTGGTGCTACGAACCCCGGGAAGGTCCTGGGATGACGTCCATTGTTCGCGAAGAACGGCGTCACCCCCGTCGACGCATGCTTCGTGTTGTTGTAGGCAAACTCCGCCATCGGTAGGTAGTCCACCCAAGCTGTGGGTCGCTGATTTGCATAACATCTCAGGTACTGCTGCATGATCGCGTTGACCCTCTCGGCCTGGCCGTTGGTTTGTGGATGTCTTGCCGACGCTAGGTTGATCTTGACGCGCAGGATACCTAGGAGCTTCTGCCAAAAATTGGAAATAAACTGGCGCCCCCTGTCGGACAGGATGGCCCGCGGCAGCCCATGCGCCCGGAACACGTGGTCGATGAAGAGCTTGGCGGTCTGTTCCGCCGTCGCCACCTTCGCGCAGGGAATGAAGTGCGCCATCTTGGTGAACAAGTCCACCACCACCAGTACCGCCGTCTTGCCTCTGGAACTGGGCAGGTCAGTGACGAAGTCCAGCGCCACCCTCTCCCACGGTTGCTGTGGTGTTTCCAGTGGTTCCAGCAAGCCCGCCGGCTTCTGGTGTACTGGCTTGGACCTCTGACAAGTGTCACATCTGGCGACGTACTCCGCTACTTCTCCTCGCATCTGGGGCCACCAAAAGTCCCTGGCCACCAGTTCTATTGTCTTCTCCCTGCCGAAATGGCCCGCACTGGGAGCGTCGTGCAACTGCTGCAGAACCTTTGCTCGGAGCTCGTCGCTCGGCACGTAGAGGGCACCCTTGTGAGTTAACAGTCCGTCGCGTAACTGGAACTCATCGTCTCTCAGCGAACCCCTACGCAGCTCCTCTATTTTGGATTGTGCAAACTGATCTACCTGCAACGCGCGTCGCACTGCGTCCAGGTCGACAGCGATGGCAGCGCACGCCCACGCCTGCGGTGCAAAAATGTGCCTGGCTGCTATTGGCGCCGCTTCCTCAAGATATTGCGGTTTCCTGGAGAGCGCATCGGCTATAACGTTGGAGTCCCCTGGGACGTACTCTATCCTGAAGTCGAAATCCGCGAAGAACTCTGCCCAGCGCATGTGTCTTTGGCTCTGGAGTTTCGCCGTGCGCCAATACTCTAAATTCTTGTGATCCGTGCGGACCTGCACTGTGTGCTTGGCTCCAATGAGGAAATGTCGCCACGCTTTGAACGCTGCGTGAATGGCTAACAGCTCCCTGTCCCATATGGTGTAGTTTTGCTCCGCTTTGCTGAGCTTTCTGGAGTAAAAGGCACCGGGTCTCCAGTTTCCATGTGGATCTTCTTGCAGGAGTACGGCTCCAACCGCTCTGTCTGACGCGTCGGTCTCTACTCGTATGGGCTTGCCTGGATTCACGTGCAGCAGCTGCTCCTCGGAGGCGAAAAGGCTTTTAAGCTTCTGAAAAGAGCGCTCCGCCTGTTCCGTCCACACGAACCTCTTTTTCTTGGAACTGAGAGTGTCCGTGATCGCTGCCGTTTCCTTTGCAAAACCTCTGATGAATTTGCGGTAGAAGTTGGCGAAGCCGATGAATCTTTGGACTTCCTTCCGATTGCGAGGGCTCTTCCAGTCCAACACCGCGCGGACCTTGGCGCTGTCCATGGCCAGCCCCTTGTCGGACAGCTTGTAGCCTAGGAAATCCACGTCCGTCACATCAAACTGGCACTTCTCTAACTTGGCGTAGAGCTTGTTCTCCCGTAGTCTCTGCAGGACTTCCTTTACGTCCTTCTCATGGGCCTCCTCCGTTTCCGAAAAGATCAGGATGTCGTCGAGGAAACACACGCATTTCTTGTAGAGAAGTCCCGCTAGCACGTGATGCATAAATGCTTGAAAGACGTGAGATCCATTTTGGAGACCAAATGGCATCACTCTGTATTCGTACGTGCCCAGAGGCGTGAACATGGCCGTCTTCCACTCATCGCCCTCCCGGATGCGTATGAGGTTATACGCTCCACGCAGATCCAATTTGGTGAAGATCTTCCCCTTCCTTACGGTTGCCAGGAGATCATCTATCTTGGGCATGGGGAAGGCCTTGGGTTTGGTCTTACTGTTTATGAATCGATAGTCCACAATGAGTCTTTTTTGGGGCGTGTCCTTTTTCTTTACAAAGAAAACAGGACTGCCCCCCACCGCTTTCGATTCTCGGATGAATCCGCGCTTCAAATTGTGCTCTATGAACTCCCTGAGTTCTTGCATCTCGTCCTCAGACATGGAATACAGCTTTGCAGTCGGCAACTGCGCCCCTGGCACCAGGTCGATGGCACAATCATAAGGCCTGTGGGGCGGCAACTGGTCAGCTTCCTTCTCGCAGAAAACCTCCAGGAACCCCTCGTACTTGCGGGGTACTGCCTGCACCATGCCAAGTTGCAACTGCTGCTCAGCTCCCTCCTCCTGGCTGGACTGGATGCAATGTTGAGCACAGTACGATGAGCAAAAGGTGATCTGCCGTTGGTACCACGCTACAGCAGGACTGTGTCTCTCCAGCCAACTCATGCCTAATACTATAGGCGTGTCTGAAAGGCGGGTGACATTGAAGCTGATGACTTCTCGATGATTTCCAATCCTCATCACCATGGGAGGCGTCTGTTGCACAACTTGTCCTCCTAGCAATTTCCTGCCATCCACCGTGACTACGTTCAGAGGTGTTGTCGCTGGCAGAAGCGCTATGCGATGCTGCTTGACAAAGTGCGTCCCCACAAAATCTGCGTTGCTCCCAGAATCAATCGTGATGGGGACTTCCAGGGTGGTTCCATTCGGCAACTGAAGTGTTGCAGTGAGCTGCACCGCTGGCTTGGGTGGTAAAGGGTCTGTGCGTTGCAAAAGCGCTGGGGACTGCTCTACAGATTCGCCTGGCTGAGCCCCAGCAGCTCTGCTTCCAGCCAGGCACTGTCGTTTCCCTGAGGTTGCTCTGCTTGCATCATTTCTGCTGCAACAGTTGCTAAAGCTGCAGTGTGTTTCTGCAGCCTCTGGGGACACTCTTTCGCCATGTGCTGTGCACTGTCGCAAATGTAACACTTCCTGGTCCCTCTAGGAGGCTGTGCCTTTACTGCACCGGAAGCTGGGGCTCTGGCTGTTGCTTGAGCCTTAGCACCACCAAGTTCCATGGGCTCCTCCCCCTGCCTTCCCAGTGGCGAAGGATGTGACTGACTGAACTCCCTGGGGATGAAAGAAGACGTCCTCGCTGGTGGACGCACCTGACGTTCTTCCTCAGTGTGCCAAGGACGTCCCTCGTGCCTTATCCCAATCGCCAAAGCCCTCTGCACAAGCTCCTCCAGGGTCCGGGGTCTGTCTCCCCTGGCAAGTTCATCCTTAATGGGACCGCTGAGCCCCTCCCAGAACAAATCCCTCACAGGTGCACAATCCTTCTCCCAGCTTAGCGCAGTCAGTAAAGCAAAAAATCTGGAATGGTACTGACGCACAGTGGCTTTGCCTTGCCGCAATCCAAAAATTTCCCTGCGTGCAAGATCCACATCTACAGTTGACTGGAAGCAGGCATCCATTGCTTTAATGAATTCATCTGCATCGCGGCGGGCAGGGCCATCTTCACGCCACAAATTGCGCAACCAGTCTCTGGCCGGCCCATGCAAGTGAGAAACAATAAACCCCACTTTCTCCTCCTCATCTTTAAAGTCATGACGAAGCAAGTGCAATGCATACAAAACGTCTGCTCTGAAACTGGGGTAGTGCTTCAGGTTCCCATCGAAGTGGGTGACTAGGCTGCCCCCCCTCCGTCCAAGTCCAATCCCTTCTGATCTGGACCCTGGGAACCCTTCCCTGCTTGCACGTTCCCACCTGGTTTGCAGGTCCTGGCAGCGCTTCTCCATTTCGTCATGCTTCTTCTGAGACGCAAGGACTGCAGCAGTGAGTTCGGAAACTGTAGTTCGCAGAGCTGTCAACTGCTCCTCCGCACTCATGGCTGTCACCGTTCGTGAGCTTTGCAAAAAAAATTTTTGCGTTCTTTGGAGGGGACTTACTGTCAGAGCCACCCTGGGTCCCAGCTCACAAGAGACCAAAGTCCAGCCCAAGTTATATACAAAAGGTTTTATTGAAGATCATTGTCGTCATTACATCCAAACTCCGTGGCTCCACATCTGTTACCCTTAGATGTTAGAAGTCCCCTCTGAGTCCGTCCCTCCCCTGCACCAATTTAAGAGGCTTGTGCTGCTCCACCTTTTCCTCTCCTTCCTTTTCCGCAGGGTCTTCCTGCCCCCCTGTGTTCCCTCTTTCCGGGACTCCCCAGAGGCTGAGTCTTCTCCTGCCTGCTGCCCCCTCCTTCGTGCTTTAGCACCAGGCTCCTCCCCAGAGCTCTCCCCACTTCCGCGCGCCTCCACATTTGAACTTGGCGCGCGTACGTTGCTCCTGACCTTCCTTTCAACAGCCACACTGCTCCCGGTACTGCTTTCCGCCCCTTCCGGCAGGACGTCTTGCCCCGATCTCCTTCCCCCCTCTGCTCCTTGTTCTGTTCCTCCCGACACACTGGTAACTCCACCCTCTTCACTCCGTTCCGGTGGAGAAGCAGGTCTCGATCTCCAACTCCCACTGGTGGTTCCCCCTACGTTCCCCTGCTCCTGACTGCTTCCCCCTTGGGCTCCCCTTGGCTTGACCAGGGGGGCTCCCTTTTGGGAATCCTCCGATTCACTGGACGGACTCATGGACCATCTCGGGTCATTGTCGTCCTCTTCCTCGTCAGGCTGGAATCCTTCTCCCTCACTCTCGGTCTCCTCCCTCCTCTGCGCCTCTCTCCCTGAACCCCTGACAGTAAGGATTAGGGTTAGGGTTAGGGTTAGGGTTAGGGTTAGGGTTAGGGTTGGGGTAAGGGTGAGGATTAGGTTTAGGGTTAGGGTTGAGGATAGGGTTATGTTTAGGGTTGAAGTTAGGGTTAGGGTTATAATTAGGGTTCGGGTTCGGGTTCAGGATAGGGATAGGTTTAGGTTTAGGGTTAGGGTTAGGGTTAGGGTTAGGGTTAGGGTTAGGGTTAGGGTTAGGGTTAGGGTTAGGGTTAGCGTTAGGGTTAGGGTTAGGGTTAAGGTTAAGGTTAGGGTTGGATTTGGGTTGGGGTTGACGTTGGGGTTGGGGTTGGGGTTGGGGTTGGGGTTAGCGTTAGGGTTAGGGTTGAGGTTAGGGTTAGGGTTTGAGTCAAGGTAAGGGTTAGGGTTAGGATTGAGAATATGGTTAGGGTTGGGCTAGGGCTAGGTTTCGGGTTCGGGTTAGGTTTGAGATTAGGGTTAGGGTTAGGGTTGAAGTTAGGGTTAGGGTTTGGGTTGAGAATATGGTTAGTGTTGGGGTTGGGGTTAGGGTTAGGGTTAGGGTTAGGGTTAGGGTTAGGGTTAGGGTTAGGGTTAGGGTTAGGGTTAGGGTTAGAGTTAGGGTTAGGGTCAGGGTTGGGGTAAGGGTTAGGATTAGGGTTCGGGTTAGGTTTGAGGTTAGGGTTATGTTTAGGGTTGAATTTAGGGTTAGGGTTAGAATTAGGGTTAGGGTTCAGGATAGGGTTAGGGTTAGGGTTAGGGTTAGGGTTAGGGATAGGGATAGGGATAGGGATAGGGATAGGGATAGGGATAGGGATAGGGATAGGGATAGGGTTAATGTTAGGGTTGGATTGGGGTTGAGGTTGGGGTTGGGGTTGGGGTTGAGGTTAGGGTTAGGGTTAGGGTTAGGGTTAGGGTTAGGGTTAGGGTTAGGGTTAGGGTTGGGTTAGGGTTGAGATTAGGGTTAGGGTTAGGGTTGAAGTTAGGGTTGAAGTTGTTTTTGTCTATGTTAAAAATTTGGAAATTAATAAAAAATTTATTTAAAAAAAAATGAAGTTAGGGTTAGAGTTTGGGTTGAGAATATGGTTAGGGTTGGGCTTGGGTTACGGTTAGGGTTAGGGTTAGGGTTGGGGTAAGGGTGAGGATTAGGGTTAGGGTTAGGGTTAGGGTTAGGGTTAGGGTTAGGGTTAGGGTTAGGGTAAGGGTTAGGGTTAGGTTTGAGAATATGGTTAAGGTTGGTGTTGGGGTTGGGGTTGAGGTTGGGGTTGGGGTTAGGGTTATGGTCAGGGTTGGGGTAAGGGTTAGGATTAGGATTAGGGTTTGGGTTTGGGTTTGGGTTGAGGATAGGGTTATGTTTAGGGTCAAAGTTAGGGTTAGGGTTAGAATTAGGGTTAGGGTTAGGGTTCAGGATAGGGTTGGGGTTGGGGTTAGGGTTAGGGTTAGGGTTAGGGTTAAGGTTAAGGTTAAGGTTAAGGTTAAGGTTAAGGTTAAGGTTAAGGTTAAGGTTAAGGTTAGGGTTGGATTGGGGTTGGGGTTTAGGTTGGGGTTGGGGTTGGGGTTGGGGTTGGGGTTGGGATTGGGGTTGGGGTTGAGTTTGGGGTTAGGGTTAGGGTTAGGGTTGAGGATAGGGTTATGTTTAGGGTTGAATTTAGGGTTAGGGTTAGGGTTAGGGTTAGGGTTAGGGTTAGGGTTAGGGTTAGGGTTAGGGTTAGGGTTAGGGTTAGGGTTAGGGTTGGGTTAGGGTTGAGATTAGGGTTAGGGTTAGGGTTGAAGTTAGGGTTGAAGTTGTTTTTGTCTATGTTAAAAATTTGGAAATTAATAAAAAATTTATTTTAAAAAAAATGAAGTTAGGGTTAGAGTTTGGGTTGAGAATATGGTTAGGGTTGGGCTTGGGTTACGGTTAGGGTTAGTGTCAGGGGTTCAGGGAGAGAGGCGCAGAGGAGGGAGGAGACCGAGAGTGAGGGAGAAGGATTCCAGCCTGACGAGGAAGAGGACGACAATGACCCGAGATGGTCCATGAGTCCGTCCAGTGAATCGGAGGATTCCCAAGAGGGAGCCCCCCTGGTCAAGCCAAGGGGAGCCCAAGGGGGAAGCAGTCAGGAGCAGGGGAACGTAGGGGGAACCGCCAGTGGGAGTTGGAGATCGAGACCTGCTTCTCCACCGGAACGGAGTGAAGAGGGTGGAGTTACCAGTGTGTCGGGAGGAACAGAACAAGGAGCAGAGGGGGGAAGGAGATCGGGGCAAGACGTCCTGCCGGAAGGGGCGGAAAGCAGTACCGGGAGCAGTGTGGCTGTTGAAAGGAAGGTCAGGAGCAACGTACGCGCGCCAAGTTCAAATGTGGAGGCGCGCGGAAGTGGGGAGAGCTCTGGGGAGGAGCCTGGTGCTAAAGCACGAAGGAGGGGGCAGCAGGCAGGAGAAGACTCAGCCTCTGGGGAGTCCCGGAAAGAGGGAACACAGGGGGGCAGGAAGACCCTGCGGAAAAGGAAGGAGAGGAAAAGGTGGAGCAGCACAAGCCTCTTAAACTGGTGCAGGGGAGGGACGGACTCAGAGGGGACTTCTAACATCTAAGGGTAACAGATGTGGAGCCACGGAGTTTGGATGTAATGACGAGAATGATCTTCAATAAAACCTTTTGTATATAACTTGGACTGGACTTTGGTCTCTTGTGAGCTGGGACCCAGGGTGGCTCTGACAGTAAGTCCCCTCCAAAGAACGCAAAAATTTTTTTTTTGCAAAGCTCACGAACGGTGACAGCCATGAGTGCGGAGGAGCAGTTGACAGCTCTGCGAACTACAGTTTCCGAACTCACTGCTGCAGTCCTTGCGTCTCAGAAGAAGCATGACGAAATGGAGAAGCGCTGCCAGGACCTGCAAACCAGGTGGGAACGTGCAAGCAGGGAAGGGTTCCCAGGGTCCAGAGAAGGGATTGGACTTGGACGGAGGGGGGGCAGCCTAGTCACCCACTTCGATGGGAACCTGAAGCACTACCCCAGTTTCAGAGCAGACGTTTTGTATGCATTGCACTTGCTTCGTCATGACTTTAAAGATGAGGAGGAGAAAGTGGGGTTTATTGTTTCTCACTTGCATGGGCCGGCCAGAGACTGGTTGCGCAATTTGTGGCGTGAAGATGGCCCTGCCCGCCGCGATGCAGATGAATTCATTAAAGCAATGGATGCCTGCTTCCAGTCAACTGTAGATGTGGATCTTGCACGCAGGGAAATTTTTGGATTGCGGCAAGGCAAAGCCACTGTGCGTCAGTACCATTCCAGATTTTTTGCTTTACTGACTGCGCTAAGCTGGGAGAAGGATTGTGCACCTGTGAGGGATTTGTTCTGGGAGGGGCTCAGCGGTCCCATTAAGGATGAACTTGCCAGGGGAGACAGACCCCAGACCCGGGAGGAGCTTGTGCAGAGGGCTTTGGCGATTGGGATAAGGCACGAGGGACGTCCTTGGCACACTGAGGAAGAACGTCAGGTGCGTCCACCAGCGAGGACGTCTTCTTTCATCCCCAGGGAGTTCAGTCAGTCACATCCTTCGCCACTGGGAAGGCAGGGGGAGGAGCCCATGGAACTTGG
Source organism: Podarcis cretensis (assembly GCF_951804945.1). Lineage (NCBI taxonomy): Eukaryota > Metazoa > Chordata > Lepidosauria > Squamata > Lacertidae > Podarcis > Podarcis cretensis. The sequence goes on along the minus strand of NC_137172.1, from coordinate 121,841,001 downwards.
TGGTGCTAAGGCTCAAGCAACAGCCAGAGCCCCAGCTTCCGGTGCAGTAAAGGCACAGCCTCCTAGAGGGACCAGGAAGTGTTACATTTGCGACAGTGCACAGCACATGGCGAAAGAGTGTCCCCAGAGGCTGCAGAAACACACTGCAGCTTTAGCAACTGTTGCAGCAGAAATGATGCAAGCAGAGCAACCTCAGGGAAACGACAGTGCCTGGCTGGAAGCAGAGCTGCTGGGGCTCAGCCAGGCGAATCTGTAGAGCAGTCCCCAGCGCTTTTGCAACGCACAGACCCTTTACCACCCAAGCCAGCGGTGCAGCTCACTGCAACACTTCAGTTGCCGAATGGAACCACCCTGGAAGTCCCCATCACGATTGATTCTGGGAGCAACGCAGATTTTGTGGGGACGCACTTTGTCAAGCAGCATCGCATAGCGCTTCTGCCAGCGACAACACCTCTGAACGTAGTCACGGTGGATGGCAGGAAATTGCTAGGAGGACAAGTTGTGCAACAGACGCCTCCCATGGTGATGAGGATTGGAAATCATCGAGAAGTCATCAGCTTCAATGTCACCCGCCTTTCAGACACGCCTATAGTATTAGGCATGAGTTGGCTGGAGAGACACAGTCCTGCTGTAGCGTGGTACCAACGGCAGATCACCTTTTGCTCATCGTACTGTGCTCAACATTGCATCCAGTCCAGCCAGGAGGAGGGAGCTGAGCAGCAGTTGCAACTTGGCATGGTGCAGGCAGTACCCCGCAAGTACGAGGGGTTCCTGGAGGTTTTCTGCGAGAAGGAAGCTGACCAGTTGCCGCCCCACAGGCCTTATGATTGTGCCATCGACCTGGTGCCAGGGGCGCAGTTGCCGACTGCAAAGCTGTATTCCATGTCTGAGGACGAGATGCAAGAACTCAGGGAGTTCATAGAGCACAATTTGAAGCGCGGATTCATCCGAGAATCGAAAGCGGTGGGGGGCAGTCCTGTTTTCTTTGTAAAGAAAAAGGACACGCCCCAAAAAAGACTCATTGTGGACTATCGATTCATAAACAGTAAGACCAAACCCAAGGCCTTCCCCATGCCCAAGATAGATGATCTCCTGGCAACCGTAAGGAAGGGGAAGATCTTCACCAAATTGGATCTGCGTGGAGCGTATAACCTCATACGCATCCGGGAGGGCGATGAGTGGAAGACGGCCATGTTCACGCCTCTGGGCACGTACGAATACAGAGTGATGCCATTTGGTCTCCAAAATGGATCTCACGTCTTTCAAGCATTTATGCATCACGTGCTAGCGGGACTTCTCTACAAGAAATGCGTGTGTTTCCTCGACGACATCCTGATCTTTTCGGAAACGGAGGAAGCCCATGAGAAGGACGTAAAGGAAGTCCTGCAGAGACTACGGGAGAACAAGCTCTACGCCAAGTTAGAGAAGTGCCAGTTTGATGTGACGGACGTGGATTTCCTAGGCTACAAGCTGTCCGACAAGGGGCTGGCCATGGACAGCGCCAAGGTCCGCGCGGTGTTGGACTGGAAGAGCCCTCGCAATCGGAAGGAAGTCCAAAGATTCATCGGCTTCGCCAACTTCTACCGCAAATTCATCAGAGGTTTTGCAAAGGAGACGGCAGCGATCACGGACACTCTCAGTTCCAAGAAGAAGAGGTTCGTGTGGACGGAACAGGCGGAGCGCTCTTTTCAGAAGCTTAAAAGCCTTTTCGCCTCCGAGGAGCAGCTGCTGCACGTGAATCCAGGCAAGCCCATACGAGTAGAGACCGACGCGTCAGACAGAGCGGTTGGAGCCGTACTCCTGCAAGAAGATCCACAGGGAAACTGGAGACCCGGTGCCTTTTACTCCAGAAAGCTCAGCAAAGCGGAGCAAAACTACACCATATGGGACAGGGAGCTGTTAGCCATTCACGCAGCGTTCAAAGCGTGGCGACATTTCCTCATTGGAGCCAAGCACACAGTGCAGGTCCGCACGGATCACAAGAATTTAGAGTATTGGCGCACGGCGAAACTCCAGAGCCAAAGACACATGCGCTGGGCAGAGTTCTTCGCGGATTTCGACTTCAGGATAGAGTACGTCCCAGGGGACTCCAACGTTATAGCCGATGCGCTCTCCAGGAAACCGCAATATCTTGAGGAAGCGGCGCCAATAGCAGCCAGGCACATTTTTGCACCGCAGGCGTGGGCGTGCGCTGCCATCGCTGTCGACCTGGACGCAGTGCGACGCGCGTTGCAGGTAGATCAGTTTGCACAATCCAAAATAGAGGAGCTGCGTAGGGGTTCGCTGAGAGACGAAGAGTTCCAGTTACGCGACGGACTGTTAACTCACAAGGGTGCCCTATACGTGCCGAGCGACGAGCTCCGAGCAAAGGTTCTGCAGCAGTTGCACGACGCTCCCAGTGCGGGCCATTTCGGCAGGGAGAAGACAATAGAACTGGTGGCCAGGGACTTTTGGTGGCCCCAGATGCGAGGAGAAGTAGCGGAGTACGTCGCCAGATGTGACACTTGTCAGAGGTCCAAGCCAGTACACCAGAAGCCGGCGGGCTTGCTGGAACCACTGGAAACACCACAGCAACCGTGGGAGAGGGTGGCGCTGGACTTCGTCACTGACCTGCCCAGTTCCAGAGGCAAGACGGCGGTACTGGTGGTGGTGGACTTGTTCACCAAGATGGCGCACTTCATTCCCTGCGCGAAGGTGGCGACGGCGGAACAGACCGCCAAGCTCTTCATCGACCACGTGTTCCGGGCGCATGGGCTGCCGCGGGCCATCCTGTCCGACAGGGGGCGCCAGTTTATTTCCAATTTTTGGCAGAAGCTCCTAGGTATCCTGCGCGTCAAGATCAACCTAGCGTCGGCAAGACATCCACAAACCAACGGCCAGGCCGAGAGGGTCAACGCGATCATGCAGCAGTACCTGAGATGTTATGCAAATCAGCGACCCACAGCTTGGGTGGACTACCTACCGATGGCGGAGTTTGCCTACAACAACACGAAGCATGCGTCGACGGGGGTGACGCCGTTCTTCGCGAACAATGGACGTCATCCCAGGACCTTCCCGGGGTTCGTAGCGCCAAGAGAGGGGGAGCCGCAAGAGGCCGACCAGTTCGCTGCAGAACTACAAGAGGTGCACGAGGAGCTGCGGAGACATTTGGAGCTAGCCAAACAAGCATATAAGGTGCAGGCAGACAAAGGCAGAAGAGTGGGAGAGGACATCCAGGTGGGGGACTGGGTGTGGTTAGCGGCCCAGGCGATGCCAACCAAGTCGTTGGCCAAGAAGAAGCTAGGGCACAGGCAGCTAGGACCATACCAGGTGGAGGCTAAGATCAACCCCGTGGCTTTTCGACTGGCCCTCCCCGAAGGTTCCAGAGTCCACCCGGTTTTTCATAGGTCGGTGCTCACTCCCTACAAGGCCCCGCACAGGTTTCAGGAGTCTGAAACAGTACCGCAGCCACGCACAGAGTCACCTAGGAGGGAGGGATCGCCTAGGGTCGAACCACTCAACGAGGTCACAGAGATCCTGGACTCGAGATGGGGGGAAGAGGGAATAGAATACTTTCTAGTCAGAGAGGGTGCACCAGTCAGTGCCAGTGGGTGGGTGCCGGACTACGCTTTAGACGAACCTCTTTTAAAGGACGAGTTCCATGCCCTTTTCCCACATAGACCCATGCCAGCCGAGTACTTCGATGACTGGCTCTTTACCCCCACATGTTCAGGCAGCACTTTCCACGGCTTTTCTTCAGCCGAGGAAAGAACGCCGAACTCAGACTCGCCCAGGGGATCGTGTTCGGGGGTGGACACAGAGCCCTCTTATTGGTGGGATGAGCAACCAGAGGAAGCCTGGCGCAAGAAATGGCTGAAGGGGCCTTGGTCGGCAGCACCAGACGAAGTAGCAATGGAAGAGGGAACTGCGAACATTTTGGGTGAAGAACCCGAATTCGAACACACGTACACCGAGCTGCCAGCAGAGGTCATGGACGTAGCCGAACTGTATCCTGCATCTACCTCCGAGGAGCTGCAGTTCCCACAACCCGCACCCGATGGGGGGGAGGGGGGAAGGGGGGGCTTCGAGGGGGGGATGGATGTCAGGGGTTCAGGGAGAGAGGCGCAGAGGAGGGAGGAGACCGAGAGTGAGGGAGAAGGATTCCAGCCTGACGAGGAAGAGGACGACAATGACCCGAGATGGTCCATGAGTCCGTCCAGTGAATCGGAGGATTCCCAAGAGGGAGCCCCCCTGGTCAAGCCAAGGGGAGCCCAAGGGGGAAGCAGTCAGGAGCAGGGGAACGTAGGGGGAACCGCCAGTGGGAGTTGGAGATCGAGACCTGCTTCTCCACCGGAACGGAGTGAAGAGGGTGGAGTTACCAGTGTGTCGGGAGGAACAGAACAAGGAGCAGAGGGGGGAAGGAGATCGGGGCAAGACGTCCTGCCGGAAGGGGCGGAAAGCAGTACCGGGAGCAGTGTGGCTGTTGAAAGGAAGGTCAGGAGCAACGTACGCGCGCCAAGTTCAAATGTGGAGGCGCGCGGAAGTGGGGAGAGCTCTGGGGAGGAGCCTGGTGCTAAAGCACGAAGGAGGGGGCAGCAGGCAGGAGAAGACTCAGCCTCTGGGGAGTCCCGGAAAGAGGGAACACAGGGGGGCAGGAAGACCCTGCGGAAAAGGAAGGAGAGGAAAAGGTGGAGCAGCACAAGCCTCTTAAACTGGTGCAGGGGAGGGACGGACTCAGAGGGGACTTCTAACATCTAAGGGTAACAGATGTGGAGCCACGGAGTTTGGATGTAATGAGGAGAATGATCTTCAATAAAACCTTTTGTATATAACTTGGACTGGACTTTGGTCTCTTGTGAGCTGGGACCCAGGGTGGCTCTGACAGTTAGGGTTAGGGTTAGGGTTAGGGTTAGGGTTAGGGTTGGGGTAAGGGTGAGGATTAGGGTTAGGGTTAGGGTTAGGGTTAGGGTTAGGGTTAGGGTTAGGGTTAGGGTTATGGTTGGGGTAAGGGTGAGGATTAGGGTTAGGGTTAGGGTTGAGGATGGGGTTATGTTTAGGGTTGAAGTTAGTGTTAGGGTTAGAATTAGGGTTAGGGTTAGGGTTCAGGATAGGGTTAGGGTTCAGGATAGGGTTAGGGTTAGAGTTGGAGTTAGGGTTAGGGTTAGGGTTAGGGTTAGGGTTAGGGTTAGGGTTAGGGTTAGGGTTAGGGTTAGGGTTGAGGTTGAGGTTAGGGTTAGGTTTTGAGTCAGGGTAAGGGTTAAGGTAAGGGTTAGGGTTAGGGTTGGATTGGATAGGAGTTGGGGTTGGGGTTGAGGTTGACGTTGGGGTTAGGGTTAGGGTTAGGGTTAGGGTTAGGGTTAGGGTTGGGGTTAGGGTTGAGGTTAGGGTTAGGGTTTGAGTCAGGGTAAGGTTTAGGGTTAGGGTTAGGGTTAGGGTTAGGGTTAGGGTTAGGGTTAGGGTTAGGGTTAGGGTTAGGGTTAGGGTTTGGATTGGGGTTAAGGTTAGGGATGGGGTTATGTTTTTGGTTAGGGTTCGGGTTCGGGTTAGTGTTTGAGTCAAGGTAAGGGTTAGGGTTAGGGTTAGGGTTAGGGTTAGGGTTAGGGTTAGGGTTAGGGTTAGGATTAGGGTTAGGGTTAGGGTTAGGGTTAGGGTTGGGGTAAGGGTGAGGATTAGGGTTCGGGTTAGGGTTAGGGTTGAGGATGGGGTTATGTTTAGGGTTGAAGTTAGTGTTAGGGTTAGAATTAGGGTTAGGGTTTTGGTTCAGGATAGGGTTAGGGTTAGGGTTAGGGTTAGCGTTAGGGTTGGATTTAGGGTTAGGGTTAGGGTTAGGGTTAGGGTTGAGGTTGAGGTTAGGGTTAGGGTTTGAGTCAGGGTAAGGGTTAAGGTAAGGGTTAGGGTTAGGGTTGGATTGGATAGGAGTTGGGGTTGGGGTTGGGGTTGAGGTTGACGTTGGGGTTAGGGTTAGGGTTAGGGTTAGGGTTAGGGTTAGGGTTAGGGTTAGGGTTAGGGTTAGGGTTAGGGTTGGGGTTGGGGTTAGGGTTGAGGTTAGGGTTAGGGTTTGAGTCAGGGTAAGGTTTAGGGTTAGGGTTAGGGTTAGGGTTAGGGTTAGGGTTAGGGTTAGGTTTAGGGTTAAGGTTGAGGTTAAATTTAGGGTTAGGGTTAGGGTTAGGGTTAGGGTTAGGGTTAGGGTTAGGGTTAGGGTTAGGGTTAGGGTTAGGGTTGGATTGGGGTTGGGGTTGGGGTTGGGGTTGGGGTTGGGGTTGAGGTTGGGGTTGGGGTTGGGGTTAGGGTTAGGGTTAGGGTTAGGGTTAGGGTTAGGGTTAGGGTTAGGTTTCGGATAAGGGTTTGGGTTTGGGTTTGGGTTCGGGTAAGGGTTTAGGGTTGTGCTTGGAGTTAGGTTAGGTTAGGGTTAGGGTTAGGGTCGAGTATAGGGTTAGGGTTTGAGTTGGGGTTGGGGTTAGGGTTAGGGTCAAGGTAAAGTTTAGGGTTATTAGGGTTAGGGTTGAGGATAGGGTCAGGGGTAGGGATGAGGATAGGGTTATGGTTGGGTTTGAAGTTCGGGTTAGGGTTAGGGTGAGGGCTTAAGGTTAAGCTTAGGGTTATGGTTAGGTTTCAAGTTAGGGTTAGGGTTAGGGTGAGGGCTTAAGTTTAAGCTTAGGTTTAGGGTTGAGGATAGGGTTAGGGTTGGAGTTGGGGTTCGGGTTACTGTTAAGGTTAGGGTTAGGGTTAGGGTTAGGGTTAGGGTTAGGGTTAGGGTTAGGGTTAGGGTTGGGGTTGAGGTTGGGGTTGGGGATGGGGTTGGGGTTGGGGTTAGGGTTAGGGTTAGGGTTAGGGTTAGGGTTAGGGTTGGCGTTGGGGTTATGGTTGAGGTTAGGGTTATGGTTTGAGTCAAGGTTAGGGTTAGGGTTAGGGTTAGGGTTAGTTTTAGGGTTAGGTTTAGGGTTGGGTTAGGGTTGAGATTAGGGTTAGGGTTAGGGTTGAAGTTAGGGTTAGAGTTTGGGTTGAGAATATGGTTAGGGTCATTAAGGACAAAGTGCGAGACTGGTTACATTTAAAAATGACAAAAAGTTAGGGTTCCAGGTGGAGAAATCGAAATTGGAAGCAGAACTGTTAGAACCTAAGACTAAGATACTTTCAAGAATGTACAACTTGCTGTTAAAATGGAATACACAAGATGAAATGGTTAAATCGGCCATGATAAAGTGGGCACAGGGCATAATATCATGTTTGAGGACTGGGAAAGGTTGTGGACCAACGGGCTGAACTTCACTGCATGTAATTGTCAGAGCTGCCCTTAGGTCCCAGCTCACAGAGGACCAACGCGAGGCTGTCGTTATGTACAAAAGTCTTTATTGAGGTTCA